>NW_018479712.1:0-27523 GCF_002113885.1 Mizuhopecten yessoensis | reverse complement strand
CAGAGTTATTAACTTATACTGTGATAATGATGCCGTGCTGGAGTTTAGAGTTATAAACTTATGTTGTGATAATGATGCCGGCTGGAGTTTAGAGTTAATAACTTATACTGTGAGAATGATGCCGGGCTGGAGTTCAGAGCTATTAACTTAAACTGTGATAATGTTGCCGTGCTGGAGTTCAGAGTTATTAACTTATACTGTGATAATGTTGCCGTGTGGAGTTCATAGTTATTAACTTATACTGTGAGAATGATGCCGGGCTGGAGTTTAGAGTTATTAACCTATACTGTGATAATTATGCCGTGCTGAAGTTCAGAGTTATTAACTTATACTGTGAGAATGATGCCGGGCTGGAGTTCAGAGTTATTAATTTATACTGTGAGAATGATGCCGGGCTGGAGTTCAGAGTTATTAACTTATACTGTGATAATGATGCCGGGCTGGAGTTCAGAGTTATTAACTTATACTCTGATATTGATGCCGGGCTAGAGTTCAGAGTTATTAACTGATACTGTGATAATGATGCCGGGCTGGAGTTCAGAGTTATTAACTTATACTCTGATATGGATGCCGGGCTAGAGTTCAAAGTTATTAACTTATACTATATTATTAAATACTTTGTTACGCTAGACAAAAAATGTAAATCAAGGTAATACTCATTGAAAACTTATCTATGATATTACAGACTCTTCAATTGTTGAAAACGTGTTTTAATATGCTTAATCAAATTCAACTGATATTATATCCTGTTATATTTAAAACGACAGTTTAAAATGCTTGTAAAGAACGGACTAGGACAGTTACGAGCGGTACTCGTTAAATGTACGGGAAAAAAATGTATATCCCCGTAGAGGAAGTGTCTTGTTTAAATGTGTGTAATACAACAATATCACGACACATGTGTGCAATCGAACTACGTCACGACACCATACCTTACTGTGTATAAGCAGTCTGGGTAACATATGTATTCTATTTATAACCTAAATGACCGAACAGCCTTTTTAGGTTGGGTAGATCTGCTCAAGTTGTAAGTGTGTAACTATAGCTATACACTTGATTATTCACTCTTCAGACGGATAACTTCATTTAATACCATACGTCAACATTCTTTCTGAACAACACCCACTACATTCCGACAAACAGATTCATAGCCGACCAATATAAACATATGTGTACCTACCCGGAAGTGAAAACAGGAATATCCTTCACAACATTATCCAGTCAAATAAAGACAACAAGTGACACTTGTTTTTTCAAATCAATCAAATTGTTACGAAATGTGTTCCAATCTCTGAGGAATCTGATATATTCACATAAGTAGCACTTACAGTATCGTAAATAACTGGAAACTATTTCTTAAATCTTACTTCGCTGATTAAGTTGTTACAAAACAACAGATACATTGCATCAAAGTCACGTGGTATACTGATTGACACAGTTTATAGTACAGTGATTATTGTTGTCACAAACCACTGAGAATTTATTTAACCAGGTTATTTATTTCAATTCAGTTTGATTAATTGCAAAACGTGAGACTTTGAAAGTTATTCTTTAATTTCAATTTGCTATTACTGGAGCAATAATGAAGGATAGCTGTTCCACTGCAGAAAATCCTACCAATTTCACGCTATTAAAATGAATTAAATCTCATGTTAAACTTTCGGAGAAATCTTGTATTTTTCTTGACATAAATGATTACCAAAGCTGTTAATATCCCAAAAAAAAAATCCGATGCAACGTTACAGTTTTCTAAAAGAGCTGAGGAATTCTTAACCCAAATCGTGGTGCATAAAAGCTGATCAAATATTTTGTTTATATGAAATTTTAACGTGTATAATCAATTATTTGTGCTTCTCATATTTTACGTTTTAAGACTCATTATGGGGTGAAAGTAATGTTAAACTAGTTTTCAACATTTGATATGTATTATATTTGCAAACTAAATTTAATCACTAACATGAACTAATATTAATATAGTTTATATTATTTTTTTCGAGATTTCCATTCATTCAGTTGGTAATGATGTCATCTGCCTTAGCAGAACTGTGATTCCAGAATAATAAAAGACAAACCTCTCCCCTACAAGCTTTATTTGTGCTCTCCCTACATTTGAATTTATCAAATCAGGTTATACAACGATGCTATATGTATGACATTCTTCTTTGAAAGTTTTATATTTATATTTCTTTCACATATAGATGCATTATCACTCTTTTTTATATGAATGTTAATGCAAATATTTAAGATAAATCACTCACAAACGGATAGAAAGACAGAATAGTATGTCTTTTTTATTTCCAAGCTTTATTTTGATATCTGCTGCTTATGTAACAGATATAGTCTTATCCTGTTTTATTATATTACCTTGTAACAAATTCTTCTTTATTGTGCCTAAATTAAGCTTGTTCCCTGCTAAGAATATTTAGAGTGAAATAATATCATAATGTTTGTGTACAACATCATACCGTATAATAATAACCCCAATGATGATATATGTATATAATCAAATCACGTCCTAATGTTTGTGTACAATATTTACTCTTACCGTGTCGAACACAAATTCCTTGTTTTATAACACTGACCTCACTTGTCATTAAACATGTCAGCACCGTTTTATTGAATTGTTCTTGGTTGTTTTTTTCCACGTTTTTACTTTTGTTGGTACCATGCATTTTTGTGAAAATTTGAATGTCTCATTTCCTGAAACAGTCATACACTGGGGTATTTGTATAACATACTTCCACCGAAACATTGAAAAATAAATAAATGACTTTGTACGGCCGGTCACAAGGCATAAATTAGACGGCTTTAAATGCATCAATATAAATATAATTAATGTTATATATATATATCAGATATATTTCGAAAGGAATAAAAGAAGGTTAAAACAAGGCCATATTTTTTTTACGAATTCAGTAAAAAGTTAAAAGAATGAACAACACAAAAGGATAAAAAGCACTGTTTGGTTCCAACTGAACGAAATTGGCAATGGCATTGCCTAGTTTTATTTTAATCAGCTTTTGCATTTCTCCTGTTTCTTCTATTCGTTGTATTTACCACTTTTCGAATTACTAATTTAATATACGCGCCTCTTTACTTTGCATCATAAGTGATTACAATATGTCATATGTGGCTGACACTAGTGATGAAGGATATTTTCCGTTACTTTGTCGTCTCAACATCTTCTATCAGAAAAAAATGTACTTTCTATGTGAATCTGGCGACTAATATACGCTTAGTAAATTATAGATATCTTAAAATATGGTGCTTATTCATTCCATTTATATGATGACGTTCGGCCCTTTTTACAGAGTTAATAAAGTGATTTCAGAACACCATACTAATCCTAAACACACAACTGGCCTACTTTTCTACTACTTACAGTACAATAATCGTTACCCTTTACTCCATTATAACACTTCACTAACCATACGAATACCCTCATCGTACAAACATTCCAACTTCTCGTCTCCTTTCACTTACTGTAATCTTAATCTTATCCCTACTTTCCCTTACCTTTCATTAGTATCACCATTAACATAATACTATCCTCGTTTAAATTAACCCTACTGTTACCCGTAAACATTCGACACATTTACGCTTCCTTTACTAACGCTGGCCCTACACTACCCGTTACTCTATGTGTACCCTGATACATATGTTCCCTAGATCTACACTAATACAACCTCACACTAACGTGCCGCACTTCCTCAAACTGTCTCTTCACTTTCCAACAATGAAATTATATTCGTCTGTTAGTAAAAACTAATTAAACCTTATTCAATCCTAAAGATTTGAGTTTCTAAAGTGATGTTACCAATTAACGTAAAGGAAAGTAAAATTATCGATAAAGTTGTTTAATTCTCCACACTTGGTCACCAATCAATAAAATGATAAAATAATAAATAATAAAAAAATACATCGACCTCCGAGGGGTATAAACACTGTCTTAATTTGGTTACCACGCGATGCAATAATAAGTATATGACGACAAAAACGGTAACACAAAGACATTGTAATACGTTTTGGAAAGTTTGTGAATAGTTCAGTTAGTTTCAAAAACACGAGCATAATAATTATTCAACGTTTCACTTTCAGTTAGAATTAAACAAAATTAGTTGACATTTAATATTTAATAAATTTGTATTGAACAAAAGAAGCATACATGTGTCTATAGGATTCGGTAAGAAAATTGAAAAAAAACATTGTTCAACTCCATCCTTTACAAGAAAGCAAACATAAATATAACACAGATTTATAATAACCACAAGCGGTCACACACAAGCATCAAATGTAAAAGTAATCCGATACATTTAAATATCTTATTGAACACACTCCATAAATAGCAAGTTGCCTACTTAGGAGATAGATATCAGAGCAAATCTATCTTTTGAAATGCAGTTTTAAATGTCGACAAATTTATCGAATAAAACTATGTCGTAATCTTTTAACGATAATGTCTATATCCGTAACTCGAAAGTCGTACATTGATGGCAAATGTATGCTTCGATAACGTTTGTCCCTGCTGCACACACTACGATAAAAGGTACCGCTTTTACACCTGTATACAACTTCTGATTTCCGTAAACATATTATGTGGAGAAGTCTATAACACTTCATAACAGAATAAACTCACACAGTAAACCAAACCCTGTCTGTTTTTAAAGTATTCTTAAATGTAAAATGTATTTGATTTCCGACCTTTGAATTGTAGAATGCTAGTTGTGAGCGCCGACATGGCTGCACCGGCTGTATGCTCACCAGAAAGTTGAGAAATCAATTTGAGACGACCTACGAACTAGGTTGTAATAAAGCAGTATATAAGAATCTCGAACTATTATTATTATTATAATTATCCATGTATTAAGGTTTGTTAACTTAACTGTAAATAAGAAAGATTGATCTTTTGCATATAGCTAGGTTACATCTATGATCAGATCAACTTGAAAAAATGTCAGGTTTGTCTTCTATTAGAAATATATAACAATATAGAGAAACAGATGACAAATACAGCCGGTATGATGTCAACAAGCAGTAATAAACTGTAGAAGAAAGTATCTCGTCTTGGTATAGGTCCCGTCCATGTAGCTCAATTGACCCTCGTAGTATCCCACTGCTGGATTCTCAGTTTACCTTTATCCTTGTACAAAATCATAGACTCTTTAGTAGTGTATACACTTTGTATTATACTGTCCGGTATCACATAAGGACTGGTTGTTGTAATCATTAGTGTTATTTGTTTAGCAACAATCATGTTTGCCGGATGTAAGAGCACGGAATATCTTACCTGTAGGAAACCAGAAATCTCGTAGCAGTAGAAATGGACTGATACAGTATAATGATACCCGGTATGGTATTTACTGTTACATGTTCCATTACAAACCAAGACATCCTGTTAAGTATTTAAGTCAATGTATATCAACTATATCCTTACATACGTGACCTGGATTACTTTAGTTTCACTAGTTACTGACATGGATTGCAACGTTAAGCTTTATTGGTATACCTCCTATGACTAATGGCTAACAAGCCGGATGTCACACCAATTTATCAATACCATAACACAGCTGATATGTAATGTTGAAAATAGCTTTAGAAGCGATTTAACAATTGTTGGTATTGTTTTGTGATTTCACACCTTTCACAACATGAACGTATTTTTGGTACCCAACAAAGTAACTACACGATATATTTCGATTTGTCAGTAATGTCCTTTATAGTAAGCTTTTTATTTTATTGATATGTGAACTTTGATACGTCAAAAAGTAAGCGACTATAATGCCCTTTACATGTATTTCCATGATATGACAATGAGCATGCCCCTGTACTTCATGTACAGACATATCACCGAAGGCCTCATTGGGCAGGGTGAAAGACATGCATACTTCCATAAACTTGTGATCAGCATAGCATATCTGTTGAAACTCGGGAATTGCATTTGTGTTCATTAATATTATTTAACTGTCTTAGTTTATAATTATTTTCGTTCTATTTTTAGAACATAAATGGACACAATTATAATAGGAAATCTCACAACGTAACGGGCGAACGTAGCGCACAAACACTAAACCATTAAAATATAACGGGCGGTATGTTTGGTTTAGATGCAGATAGCTACCACGTTTACTTTTGTTAAGGGTTAGATATATAAAGGTTGACGCTATCGAAGTAAGATTTAAAGGTAAGTTATTTATGTTCTTTCTATATTAATAAATGTAAATACATTATTCTTCAAATGTATTATTTTTTATCATGCCAATATGTAATAGATCGACGTGTTTAAAACCAAACTATGATTTTTATTTCTTATAAATACCTTAATTTAGTAAAGTGTGTACTTATACCTACATGTAATTTTGAAGCATTAACTATATATTATTATTGTAAGTATTTTTGAAATCACATGTAGATGTATCTATTTTGTATTGGAAAAGCGTTGTTCAGATATTCCCTGTTCTATATTTTAGATGTACGTGATTTGGAAAAAGATATAGAACATGCATTTATATGTTACATTATCTAAAACGTACTGCATCAACATGTCCCATATGAAAGATATTGAATGATAACTTTGATACAGGAAGATGTATACGTTATATCCATACTATAGATAATGAGTGGTAAATTGGTTCCTAAAGACACATCGTAGCATAAGTAAAATTGTGTATTAGAATCGCAGGTTCCTTTCCTTTTTATCTTCCTGTAAATCTACCCGTCATTCATTTTTCAACCCTTTCGATTAATTTCAAATTACAGATTGATTGATTCACACTTCGATATATCTTTTTCAAAGCATACATTCAACGGAAGTACATGTAAGTAATATTTGCATACTTATTTTGTTTAAATACATGTATGTGATTTCAAAGCTTAAGCTTGGTGCTTTGATGTAATTTCGATATATGTGTTAAAAACGATAAACCTATAATTATGAGTTCGGATTATAGATAGGATACAGAGAAGAATATACAGTGTTATGTCTCCGTGTGTTGTGGTTACTTGTCATCTTTACGTTTCGTTTGTTTCACCTCCTCTTCAGTCCTGGTCTTTTGTGATGAAGCAGCGTTATATTGTTCACAATGTTTCGCGTTGTATTAAGTTCCCAGTGTTGATTTTGTGGTTAAGTGTCATCATTACGTTCCTTATGGTCTGCGCCCTTCTCGATTTCCAGCGTTGTGGTCTCGTTGATTACCGATTTGGTCTTTGTGTGTTGACTCTGAAGTTAACCTGTTCAGACTATTAACTAAGTGTATCCGATCTAAACAATATAACGAGCCTTCAAATACACACTTTTTCCTTTATATTTCGATGTGTCCTTCGCACCTAATGGTGATCATCAAGTATTTATTTTTCAATTGTTTCGCAAAGATACCGCAACATGAATGTTTCCCCCGTTAGTCTCTTAAATTTTACCGGTCATACAACGACAGCATGCACTTGGCAGTAAATTTATTTGATTTCAACGAGTCTTCAAATACATTTTTTCCTTTGTATTATGTACTAATTGGCGTACTCATTACCAATGGTGATGATCAACTATTTTTATTTTCAATTGTCTCAAGTACTGCTAGTAAATACATACCTCTTTGTGTTTAAGCAGACGAAAGATATCGAGAGTGATGTACGTTGTTATCACGGATAACATAAATAATTTGGGATCACATTTTGTTTGTTTTTGTTTAGATAATATTACTTTTATTTTCGATGACAATCTGGACAATGACAACTCATAAAAACCATAGAACTTATATACAAGAGGTCCTTCGCATAATTACGTTCCTTCTGGATTCCCAGTGTACAGTTTAAGATAATGAAGGTGACTGTGTACATATCGTACTAGTCATCGAAACGTCACCAAAAATTTTGTATTGGTTGTGTAAAAAGAACTTCTCATAATCATTACGTTCCTTGTGGTATGTCTCCTCCTGGATTCCCAGTGTTGTGGTCTCGTTGATTACCGATCTGGTCTTTGTGTGTTGACTCTGAAGTTTACCTGTTCAGACTATTAACTAAGTGAATCGGATCTAAACAATAAAACGAGTCTTCAAATACATATTTTTTTCCTTTGTTTAATGTCCTATGTGGGGTTTGTACCTAATGGTGATAATCAAATATTTTTATTTTCAATTGTCACAAATACTGCTAGTAAATACATACGTCTTTGTGTTTAAGCAGACGAAAGATATTGCAACAATGATGTTTCCCTCTTTGTCTTCTGAATTCACCGTATAAAAAATAAACGTGTTTAAAATCTCAACCCCTCGTGAAATAATAATTACACCAAGACACTCTTTTACACTGATACTTGATATGCAATCATACATCCGTTGACATGGTCAATATTATATCTACTTTAAATATTGTTAATCAAAATTGTATATTCAAGTATTACAATGTGTCAGCATTCGGCCAAATTATTAAGATACCATCAATACTTAAATTATAATTCTACCGGTCATACAACGACAACATGCACTTGGCAGTGATTTTATTTCATTTCAACGAATGTGATGTACGTTGTTATCAAAGATATAGTAGAACATAAAAAGTTTGTTATCAATTTTTTTGGTTTTGGTTTAAATAATATCAATTTTAGTTTCTATGAAAAACTGGACAATGACAACTCATGAAAGCCATGGTACTTATATACAGTTAGGTCCTTCGCCGTTATAAACTATGAACACAAATTAATATTTAATTATATCCATCATAATATCATTTCATACAATACAGCTTACTGATTTTTTTTAAGAAAGTTCGAGTATTTCAAAACAATTATTGAACCATGTACATTTAAGACTGTCATAGAATATAGTCGTCACAATGAAAACTCGTGTCATGCTGGTGAGTAAGTGTAGGAATGGAACAAACTCGTCATTAGGTTTCAATAATATATAAATGATATAGCAATTATTTGAGCTATGTTATCATTTGTGTTGATTTATGGAACAATTGATGAGTTAATAATTCATAATTCATTGTATCTGACACAACAGTGGGATATTGTCACAGAACCACATCTATATATCACAAATATTGAATACACCAACTATAAAATATGCAGGCTTTAATGTCATAAGAAGTATCATTAATCTAGCTAATAATTGGTAAAAACTTTTATTTTTGACAATGTTGCGGGAAATAGTCCCATATGTGACAAATTTCAATATTGTATCTATATCAGTGCCAAGTAATTTAAAAAAAAAGGTTATTCGTATGTTAATTACTTTATTGTTAGACGTTTTCTGAATCTTTGGACAGAAACCAAACAAAAACTGCTTCAATTTTTCCTAAATAGTGTGATACATGTAATGTCTTGGAAACCAGCGACGTCTCTCAATTTGAAGGTTTGGAATTTGAATTCAGTTTTCACAGTAATAATATACAGTGTTACCAAAAATGTATGCTCAAATCATTTACATAACAAATTGATTAGACCCAATATATTTCCGTCTAGCAATCTTACCCCGATGGTTGGGTTCGATACTGTTTATCGTTATCATACTATATGAACCACACAAACGAAGAATATCTCAACGTTACGGGCAAATGTAACACATACCACAGCACAAGGGACTAGAACACACGTATGGACATTATTGACAAGATCCGCTCATTAAATTTGTTCAGTGTAACAGTCGAACACATTCTATAAAAGCCTATATTGGAAGCGTTGTTTAGTTTTATGTTGCATTAGAAGGATTACGGTTGATGGCAATAGAGTAAGCTTTCAATATAAGTTGTGTCCATTGTTAGTATTAACCGATTTATTGATTAATTATCATTGGTTAATTAAGTTTTTGTTCAAAGTGCATTATTAAGTCAACATGTTTCGGTGCTGGATTTGATACCTGGATAGGACTGATCAGTACTGTATGTTCTGACAGTGTGAATTAAACATGAAAGATGAACGTAACACACACAGGTGATAACCCAATATTTTCTGACAGTGGGAATCACTTCATCATACAGCTGTTTCGTCCTTTTAGGACTCATCGTTGATGCAAGGGGCTATAATGATGGAAATCCAAATAGGTTTTAACTGCTGTTAAAACAGAAGGCCAGGCCCATTAAAAGCCTTATATTTGATATTATGAAGTGTATTTTAAACATAAATGATGCTTTAGACTTTTTAATAACATATGTAGATATATGCAGTTTTCATTTGTTACTTGTTGCCCAGAAATTGACGATAAATTCTCTTAAATGTACATGATCATTAAACAATATATCAAGCATGCATTTTCATGAAACATGCATTTGAAATATATTGCATCAACATATCTTAATCAAATATTTGTATATTGACTAAATATCCTGAATGTTTAAGTGATACATGAAATAATAAATTTCAAGCGTGTACTATATACATCTAATATGTTTGAATAGTGTAAACATTCTATTTGATATAAAATGATGAACCGTACCCTTTTGATTTCTGGCGTTTGATGTGTTTAGAAAATGAAAAGATAATTAATCGCACCATACGCATTAATGAAATATTCTCACAGTGACAATCTTATATATAAACAGTGAATATATCAGAAAAGGAAAGGGACATATTTTTCATTATGAAATATAGGAACAGTTCTTTAACATGGTAGTAGGCCTGCCTCAAAAACCTGTTTGACACCTAACACCAGGGTTCTCCTGCTATCGTGGATCTCCTAACATCGTGATATGGCGCGTGCTCGGTTAACCGATCATACAGGAAATATCATTCTGTTGGTATTAGTTATTAGTATATTTAAGGTCAACAGTGTTTATAATATTAAACAAACTTGATGATAAATTGCAAGGTTAAATAGTAAAAGAGTCTTATTTGTCTTCCACACAGGCTAATTTCCTTTTATCAGTTTCCTAAGACATTGCATGAGATTCCTCTATTGATCAATCAAACGATCGGTCTAGTTTGATATCAAGTAGGTGATTTCCAATGTTAGCGTCACGGGCGATAAATGTACTTCCGATTATGGTTTTATAGAGGGAATGCATATGCATTCTTAAATCATTTAACAACATAGTGCATTGTAATTGTAACGGACATTTGCGCACAGGAAATCAAGCAAGGACGTAAGATTACCAGATACAATGTATAATTAATAATGTAATTATTAAACCTTATTGGAAGAATTTCATAAATGAAGATGCTAACTGGTAGTATTACAAACAAGTTCTCATTTCTTTTAATTTTAAATCACAATTGTGTATTTCATTTACCTCTATTTGACTTGCTGATATCTTGAAATAAACAATTTTAGGCAAAAAAAGTAAAACTAATGAAAAGTCGAGTAAGTTACGGAACTAAATAAATGCTAACATATTGAAGTCAGTAGACTTATCCATTCAATTTAGAAATGATAAAATAACAGGTTTCGGATTATGTATATATATATAGAGAGAGAGCTTTTTTGAATACGTTAAATTTATTTCATAATGGAATATAAAATTTGTACTTTTCAAAGATATGCAATTGCGTACAATTTCCTTGTTATTCATAATGTAATGTCTGGTGTTCAAGTTATGTTATTTGCCGTTTGTTCGTTACGACATTCACATTTGTTTGCTTCGCAGATAACAATTCTATGTGCGGGTGACGATACAATATAAGTATATTAAAAATAATTAACGATGGCAGCTTGCGTTGATTATTTTCCCAACATTTTTAAATCCCGAGTTTGTGTTAGCTGTGTTATCAAAAATAGGGGGAAATCCGAGGCTCCACTTGCTGTTAAGCTTTTTCCAAAGATTTCACAAAGTTGTAGATTTGATGATAATATATATATGTATATATGACATTTATCTTGAATCATGAGTAAATGTGAACGGGCAACCAGTGCAACACAAAGGCTCATTTATGCATAACATAACATTTGTGCGCAATACTATAACATAATATGAAAGGTCATCTGAACAAAAATAACGTTTCGAAACACTGAACAATTCTTACTAGTTTGAGGTAACGGGCGATAAGTCTGACGGTACTGTAATATATAAACGTAGCTCCACAGACCTCGTAGACGGGAAAAAACAAAATAGTTACGAACGACCTAGACTTGTTGCGAGGAGCCGGTACTGGATACTTTAGTTATGAACCTTTTGTGTACTGATACCCGTCATTCTTTCCAGCTTCAAGCGGCGATATGGATGTTTCTTACCACATTGACATTAGACTTGATGGTAAGTCGTTAATATATTTCATTATGATAGGCTATGTCATTGTATGAAAAATTCTTATTGTTTATCTGGTTCTACTCTGATGTATTGAAATAAATTGAAATCCGTTGAACAAGTTTTAAACACATTTAGAGATGGATGGTACTAAGTGATACTTTATGTAACAGGTAAAATGTTTCTGATTAAGTTCGATTTCCATCTGTGTTCATATCTTTAATTCCAGGTAACAGTATGACTAGCCCATTGCGTATCGAAATTAAATTTTACGGTGAGTCGGGATTGTTTTATTCTTAATTATCATTATACACATATGTATGATAGTTATGCTCTACAAGTCAGTCATATAAGGATTTTTTTATTTTGACTGTTCCATGATATAATTATAAAATCATTTACGGTAAAGTCAATAAAAACTTGTTAGACAAATATTAATTAACATTTTCTGAGAAAAAAAATATACATTTTTTGTGTCTTGCATGCATTAATTCTCAACTAATAACAATTGAAATTTAATTGTTATCCTAAGAGAACATTAACTGATAATAGGCTAACGTCACTTTACTAGATAGTATCTCGTTACAGATGACGCCAGAGTCCACATTACTGTAACGGATGGAGCGATGACCTTTTCAATATTGTGTTTTATGGAGACGGGACGTTGTGTTGTCGTTATACATATGCAGACACAACAAGGTGAGGGATTGATATGATGTATTCATCAACATTACTGTATTTACCTTAATCATGATAACACTATCATGATATACATTATATTTCGTTATCAATAATAGATTATTATTATTATGATAAGTCTCCGTTTTATAATATATATGTTTTAGTTCCAACAAAAAATAGATAGCGATATATTGAGCACGTTGCCAAAGTAAACTATAGCAAATTAGTTCATGTTTTTGTTATATTATACAGATATACAGAAGTAGTAAAACTAGTTTTTACATATAGTTTAACACATGTACACTGAATCTGAATTCACATCTAATCAATATCTAAACGTTTGTGTCGGTGGTGACCTAAGATAGGTATGTGCGGTAATAGGTTAACGTGTCGTGTCCCCGTGTGCTAAGCGGCGCATGTCTAGTTTTATACTATACCTTATTGTGTATAATCTGTAGGCGTTAAATGGTAAAGTCAGAACAGCTGTTTTGCATGGGTATATTCACTAATCTTATAACTGCATTGGTAACCTCAACGATATTTTCTATAAAAGTAAAATATGTTTATTTACTGCAGGTTATCACTCACACTATATCTTTCTGACATAACACAGCTACCTAAAGAGCTATACATATCGTATCAGTATATACACATACACGTATGTACCTACCCGGATGTTAAACAATTTCCTGAGAAATAGATATATATTGTAACACTTGTAAATCGATTTGTACTGAAACCTGTTCCAATCACCAAATATTTCGATAAGTCAGTCTCTTACAACAACTAAACACACACTACTAGCGACCACAAAACACACATATAGCCATAACCTATCAGTATATACACATATGTATCTAACCGGATGTAAAAGAGGAAATATCCTTCAAAGCATTATCCCGAGAAATACAGACATTTGGTGACACTTGCTCTCACAAATCAATCCAATTATACCGAAATTGGTTCCAATCACTGAATAATACGATAATTGCTATCTCTTAAACCAGCTGAAGACAAACACCCACAGTATTGTTGCCATCCGGAACCTTTTACTCAAACTTAACATGGCGTCAAAGTTAAGTATTAGGTCACGTGATGAACTGATTGACATAGTTATCACTGTTGTTGGTTTTTTTGTTATCATAAAACAATGGTATACCACACAGCAACAGATATTCAAACAAGTTTTATTTATTCCAATTCGGTCGGCTGTATAATAGAAACCGCCATATCGAAAGCTATTTTCAAACTTTAGCTAATACTGCATTATCAATGATTATCAAATGCACTAAAGCTACCAAATAATCCCACTGTATTTTCCCTACCTACTGTAACCTGCCCGTTTTCTTTAGAAATAATCATAAGTCGACAGAGTCAGGGTACTGCATTGGCAAGGTAGCTCAGCTGAAGAGAGCGACAATATAATTATCACAGCCCCAGGGTACGCATTATGGTCATGCTCCATTTTATCTAACACTCTCATTGTTTTTTGATTATTTTTCTCTTTTTTTAATTTCTATATTTTTTCATAAAACAAATCTACTAGGTATGTTTTCTTGTCAGGAATGTTAGGGGGAACATCCGATGTAAAGTTTTGGTATTATAGCCGATTTTCTAACCAAACTTGTGTCTTACCACTTATGTACAAGAAATATTGACGCTGTGGTATTTATTTGTGGTGAACTTTGTCTCTGATATTTTACATTCATACCTTCGTTTTATGATAAAAATAACGTTCGTTCTCGACATTTCCTAACCTAATTATTGTCATAAATTCATTTCATCAACAGCATGAACATGTTGTTTTATTTATCATTGATTTTTTTTAAGGGTTGTCAGTTGGTAATGACGTCATCCGCCTTAGCAGAACAGTGATTCCTGAGTAATGAAAGCTAAGACTGTAACCAACTAGAGCTGTCAGACGGTGTGTGGTCACACCCGGAAACTGTCAACTTGTTTGACCTCAACAATATTTTGTGATTTGCAACTATGTATTCCATCGTTATTCATCTAATCTATTGAATACTGTAATGACATAAATGTACATGTTATGGAGAGTGTTGTCCAATAGTACTTTTCGTATTCTGCCTATGTATATATATAACAATAACCACATTTCCACTGAACTATGACTCAGTATACCTACCGAAGAATAGGGAGGTTATTTTGCCGTAAGTTTTCGGGTTGGCGTATGAATACAGCAAATTAGTGCGGAAAGTTGTCTGTTTTAAAGATTGTTTTAATTTCGTCAGATAGAATGAACATGTGTTTACGTGTTTTGTTCTTTGAACGCCGACAAAAACCAATAGAACACAGTTATTTATCTAACAATAATTACGTCACAATGTGATTAATGACTTCACATAGACTTGCACAAGTCCAAAATTTTAAAAAAGCAAGAATAATATCAAAATCACACTGAATATAAATAAAAATTGACTCCTAACGTGTTGAGGTTCATGGAGGTATAAACCTCATTGGGTCTTGTGTCTTTGTTTCAATTAGGTTATACACTGAAGGTATCTAAATTGTTATCTTAAGAAGATTCTGAAAAAACAGAGTGACAGAGAGAGTGACAGAGAAAGACAGACACACAGACTGAGAGAGTATCTAAATAGTTTTTTTTCTGTTTTGTTATTAGTTTCTGCTACAGCATTATAGGCTAGGACTTATCATGTTGTCTTATCCTTTCGTGAGGTCAAGTAGGACTTATCCTGTTGTCTTATCCTTTCGTTAGGTCAAGTTCAGAAATCTATATCATCTTTTATATATTGTAAATAAGAATAACGCAATTTGAAATGTATTTACGATATTGCTATGCGGTTATAATGGATTTGTATTAATGTAACATGTTTTTGTTTCTTGTATCCTAATTAAGATTATTCCTTTTAAAGGCGATCTAAATACATATAATGTAATAATTATTGGTTTAAATATCAACTGTTACCTTATCAAACACAGATTATCTTGTGAACAACGCTAATCACACTTGTCAATAAACATAACAAAACCGCTTTAATGTGTTTTGCTGTTTTGTGTTTCCAGGTTTTAATATTCTATCCATACCTTATATTAATGATACAATGGATTATTGTTTTACTCTTTCCTACATACATTCATGTGGTTTTGTTTTAACACTATCGCACTTGCCGGTACGAATGAAAAATATCACGGCAATATGACATTTTTTCTCGCATCAAACACATCTATAACAAGTAGGTATGGATACTGTTTAGACTCTAACAACTCGAAAGTGCTTGAAATGGAGGACAACTGAAAAGTCAGGAAAATCAGAGAATTCATCAGGGTTAACAAAGAAGGGAATTCGATAAACACAGACGAAGGGGGCCAACAGTTGAATCACCTTTATGACCTCATTTTAGCATCCACAAAAGGGCGGATGGGTATACTTGTTACCCGTCCCTCGGACTGCCTTCAGTATTAGAGTGCAGTTGGGCGAAATGTCTCTATGGACTTTGATAGCTGACTCTACTTAATTCGGCTCTCTGAGGCTTAGTGAGTTGTTTTCAGCGGCTCAGAGTCGAGACAACGGTAATTTGCACTCTTTGCATGACAAAGGAAACAGACGTTTTCGAAAGCTCGCGAAATACGTTTTCAATCAAAACAAACTTAGTTTTTGGTTTTCCTAAATGTTTTGAAATATCACATCGAACGTTACAAACACAACATCTTTCTCTCGCTTATTTCTGTAAAATATGCATATTTTTCGGCGTACTTTTATTTCATATCCCCAGTGACGTAATCCATTCTTGTTTGAGTATACTGCACTATAGTATTTATTTTTACTTTCAAATAATAAAAACAGAATAAACCATATTATTTCATAATAAATGCATTCGTAAGCACACTGTTTCGTCATGATGACAAAATGGTCACAAAACGTGGAAGAAGTCTTTCTTAAATACCTACAACCAAACATGTTTATGATATTGGATTAAGAAATAAATGCAGTGTTTTGTTTCATAATTCAATTGAGATTGTTTACCGTCAGTTGACGTCTTTTGATTTTGATATAATTTTTCATTGTGGTAATATAGTTATACTAAAGAATATATAAATCAAGATGTTATTGTTTTGCAGTTATATAACGCTGTTAGATATTTATCATTGAATTGGTTTAACAAAACACGGCACAATTATATCTTGAAAATGATTAGATAATGTGTAATTCTCCTTTATCAAAATAAAGATACGTTTTCTTAAATATAGCTTCATAAAATCAATGAGCTATTTATGTTTTTCCGTATGACATGTGTATATAAACTGCTAATGGAAAAGGAATAAGCGCATTCATAAAACCTGTTTATTTTCGGCAAAACAAACAGGAAACCATTTGTAATATACTACTGGTAGGCTATGCTATTGATTTACGTGAGGTTTTTCCTGTGTGAGTTGAATGCATGTTTAACAGACATTTATTATTTGTAGTAATCGTTATAAATCGACCGCAGGTCGAGATAATCTGACACTGAATACCATAACGGCGTACTTTATTAACGGTCTACATTTACAATAACCCTCTGAGTTTGCTTTCATTTGTGTATTAGTCATGCTAGGATGAATTATCACATACGCTGAAGTCAGACTTTTCTGTTGAGTTAAACATTTTAAAGGTCCTACCTGAGTCTCAGTCGATGGCTTAATGAATACGTAACATCGGTTTTCTTCCCATTCAAATAAAATATTGCCAAAAATAGCAATGATGCTATATTAAAACAAATAATGTATTAATTCAGTCCTCTTTTCGTACATTTTGCATGAAGGTCATTCGTTTTTGGTGTATTTCTACGCGTGCAGCTTAAAATACGTAGCCGTGTGAATTTAAGGAGAGGTGTGATTTTAAAAACGCAGTTGATGTGTTAAGCGATGAAAGGTAAGCCATATGTTAGTCGTATTTTCCTGTTTAAAGTCGTTTTTCGAGTATCTTATCTTTTTGCTGTTTTGATGGACGTTTTCATGTTTTATGTGTTCACTTAAAACGCGAAAATATAAAAGAATAACTTTATTTCTTAAATTAATTACTTTACCAAAATCAATAGTACTAGCCTCATCTTACTATACATCTGTGTGTATTGACAGAAGTCGCTGGCATCTATAAACAGAATTGTGCGCCGATTCGGTATCTTGGTTGACTCCATCGCATTTAGATTTTAAGGTAAATTATGTATATTCTTTCTAAAATAATGTAAGTATATTATTTACAAATACATTATCAAGTCACTATGCACTAGGACATCTGATTCAAAACCCGAATAGGACTTCTGATTTCTTAAAAATACAAAATGTGGTATATACTGTACCTTATGTCTTCATGTAAATTGGAAGTTTCTATAAAACATCTATTATTATTACAAATATTTTTGAAATCACATGTAGATGTAAGTAGTATGTATCGGACAAGTATTGCTCAGATATTTCCCGATACCATATTTGGGATGTACTTGCTTCACAAAAAAAAACATGCATTCAATTGTTATATTATCTGAAACGTACTGCATCAACATGTACTAATTAAAGATCCTGGAATAAGAAACTTTTATACTCCCGTATCAAGTATCAAGTCGCCGGAGTAAATGAGGCCTCGATACAAATATATTTCGCCGGTAAGATACGATAAACTTAGTCAATGAATGGCATGTATGTATGTACATCATAGTATATCTAAAATCTATACTATAAAAAAAATATTATGACTAAGCTGATGAGTTCGGATTATAGATAGGACACTTAGAAGGATATACTATGTCATGTTATGTCTCCGTGTGTTGTGAATTGTTACGCCTCGGTTGGTATTTGGTTACAGAATCCTAACCCTCGACTGAGATAACCCGATCTCGCTCAGTTACAGGTAATATATTTTATTAATCTTAATCAACTACTTTGACGGTTCATATCTTAGATTATTCTTAAATTACAATTGGTACACAACGTGCTATATTTGAAATATACTATAAAATTAGTGATACATGTGATCTTAAACATTTTCAGAACCTTGTACATTCAAAATAACCTCAGAATATAGTCGTCACAGTGATAACTCGTATAACGCGTCTGAGTGCATGAATGCGGCAAACTTTTCATTTGATTTTAATAATATTAAATATAAAATGATGTAACATACATTTACCCCTTATTAACGTTTGTGTTGATCTGTGGAACAATTAGGGAGTTAGTGATACATTGTATCAGACACAACAGAGAGATATTGTCAAAGAACCACATATGTACATCACAAACTTTGAATACATCAACAATGAAATATACTGGCTTTAATGTCATAAGAAGTATCGTTAATCTAATAATTCAGTACTAAACTTTCTCCTTTTGACAATGTTGACGGATATTGATCCACCTGTGACAAATTTATTTATTGCATCTTTATCAGTGCCAAGATATTTTTTTACAAAACTTTAAATGTAAATGTCCTTCTTATGTAAATTACCTTAATGTGAGCAGCATTCTTAATCTTTGGACAGGAACCAAAACGAAATCGCTATAGTTTTTCCTAAGTAGTGTGATCATTTGTTGGCAACCAGCCACGTGTGTCAGTTTTAAAATTTGGAATTTGAAATTGTTATTTATAGTATAAATATGCAGTGATTACCAAAAAACATTATGATCATATTATTTACATAATGGACATAATGGGCCCCGTATACTTCCCTGTAGTAAATCCTACCCCGACGAGTGGATCCTGGTTATCTTGATGATGCTTAATGAACCACACTTTTTGAATGGAGGTACATCATGTCGAACGTAACGAGCGAATGTAACACATACTACGGCACATTGGACAACTACAAAACGTTACAGGGATGTGGGTACAGATATTATTGACAAGGTTCGTTCATTTTATTTGTATAGTGTAACGGTCGAAAATACTTTATACAAACTTTATTATGAGTTATATGATTTAGAGGGGTTCAGGTAGATAACAACTGATTGAGATTTCAAGGTTATCTGAGAAAATTATTAAGATTAATCAATAATTATTTAAAGATGTAGCCTTAGTAGCCTGTTTAAGGTGCATTATTGAGCGTCCATATACATTGTATATTAACGATGGATTTGATACCCGGATATATCGGACATTTCTCATACATGCCATATTTTGGTATAGTGAGTAATATACACGTACTTGTAAGTTGAAAATATATTTGTGATAAGTAAGATTTTTAAAAATACCTCAAAGTCAATTACAGTAGCATGTACAATGAACCTAAAATATGTTCCGCAGACACGTCATGATCATACATCAACTTGTCTTGATTAAATACTTTGAAGGTTTATATCTTAGATTATTCGTAAATTACAATTGATACACAAAGTGCTATATTTAAGCTCTATAATGTAGATAATTAACTGATACGTTTCATCTAAAATAACTTAAGAACCATATACATTTAAAATTATCTCAGAATATAGTCGTCATAGTGATAATTCGTATGACGCGTCGGAGTGTATGAATGCGNAGAGTTGTGACATTACCAGCAATGAATTTGAAAAAATAGTCACAACTCATGGATTTTTTACCCAACAATTGTTTATATAATAGAGCTGACAGCAGAAGAAAATATGAAACATTCGATCGTCAAAATAAATTCTTAGTATCTTTGTGTGGAAAAAAGAGAAACTGCCCAGAAAATACTCAAGGCACAGTCTGACACTTAACTTCTCATAGTATCGAGCACAACAGAGTGTGGCAACGGCGACGATTATATTTATCTAACAAATCTAAAAATAAAGTAGGTAGTTTCCCTTAAACGTATAGGGCGAAACAAAATTATTTTTACTATAGGCTATTGACGGAATACCGATAACATAACATTTTTGTAACAATTTTTTAATGGACGTGTTGCGTACCAGGGATAGGGAGGAGCACAACGTCGTGCGAATCAATGGTATACAGTATATTCAATAATGTATTAAAGGATTATTTTCATTTTGTTCATATTTAATTGATAAATTGAACGGGCAAAGATAAATAAATGGTGTTTTGGTTTTTTTGCATAACAAAATTTACATTTCACTTATTCGTCTTTTCTTTTGCAGGGTTTAAAGATCGTCTATTTTAATTTTAACAATAAGCTAACATTTGTGAAATTGAAATCATTAGATTTTCTCAATTTAGTATAAAAGGATGGAGATCGTAGACATTTTTATTTTATTTCAATCGACTATATTTAAATACTTTAAAAACATAATTTGGGTAAAAAATAGACTGATGATAAAGTGCTTTTGCATTAAAATATGTTGGTGTGATCTGTTTACCCTTGTGACGTAAACAATTATTCACAGTAAATCTCGGTTCTTAAAGGTCAGCACGACATGCTCTTTATTGTGCAAGTGATATTATTTTTCATTTTTTGTCATGACATAAATATTTGTTTCAATGACTCAAATGCATTGAGCAGATGTTTCCTATAATGGTATTTGTGAAACATGTACAAAGGTACATTATCATCCCTGACGATTTTGAACTGCATACTGAGTGTCTAGTTTTTGTGATTCAAAAAATGATAATTATTTAATATTGCATATTGCAATAGATTTGGGTTATATAAACGTAGTATGCATGCTGTATAAGTTTTGTTAGTCTAAAGATTATAATTCTGAAATTCGTACAGTATCAGCATAATATAAACCAATTTTGTTATTTCAGAAATCACTTCTAATTCATTGACAATCACCATGGCGGCACCGACTGGTCCATTCTTGACCCACACTGGTATGTATGCGAAATCACTTGACCATACAAATCGTTGTTTTTCTCGTCTTTGTCAGAATGATGAAGACTAATACTTGTTTGGATAAATGTGTGACATCCTCTTTAAAATATATTTTCATTTTATAAAATTTAATGTATCAAAGGAAAATATATCTTTCAATTCGTGACGTATAATACATTCGAAAATAATGCATTATTATTGAAAACACAAAGGCAGAATATATCAACGTTACGGGCAAATGTAACACACACTACAGCCCAATGGACTAGAACACACGTACGGACATTATCGACAAGATCCGTTCATTATGCATCTGTATAGTGTTACAGTCGAAAAAACAATTCTAAAAAAACCTAGATTAGAAGCGTTGTTTAGTTTTATGTTGCATTAAAGGGATTAAGGTTGATGGCAATAGAGTAAGCTTTCAAGGTAAGTTGTCTTTATTGTTATTATTGACTGATTGATTGATTAATTACCATTGGTTAATGTAACTTCGTCAAGTTTTTGTTCAAAGTGATTTTTGAGTCAACGTGTTGCGATGATGAATTTGATACCCTAATAGGACTTACCCAATATTTTCTTTCTGACAGTGTGAATTAAACATGCACAAATAAATTTAAAGAAAGACGTAACACACACAGATGATTACACCATTGAAATGTAGTAGTAGAAACAGTGTGCCAAGAATTACACTACATCATACAGCTGTTTCGTCCTTTTTGGACTAATCGTTGATGCTTTGGGGCTAAAATAATGAAAATCTAAATAGGTCTTAACTGCTGTTAAAACAGGAGTGGGGAGCCAAGTATTTTGAACATAAATGATGCTTTAGATTTTTTAATAGCACATGTAGATGTATACAGTTTTTAACTGTTACTTATTGTGCAGAAAGTCACGATAAACTATCTTAAATGTACATGATCATTAAAAAATATATCCCGCATGCATTTACATGGAACATGCATCTGAAATATATTGCATCATCATATTTTAATCAAATATTTTTATATAGACAACCTTCTAAATACCATGATTTTTTAAGTGATACATGAAATAACATATTTCAAGCTTGTACTATATACATATAATATATATGAATAGTGTAAACATTTTATTTGATATAAAATGATGAACCGTACCCTTTTGATTATTGGTGTTTGAAGTGCATAGAAAATTAGAAAGATAATTAATCGCACCATAAGCATCCACGAAATATTGTCACAGGGCCAACCTTATATATAAACAGTAAATATTTCATTATGAAATATAGGCACAGTTCTTTAACATGAAAGTAGGCCTGACAAAAAAACGTATTTGACATCCTAACACCAGATTTCACTGTTATCGTAAATCTCCTAACATCGTGATAATTGCCTGTGCTCGGTTAACAGATCATAAAGGAAATATCATTCTGCTGATATGTGAT
Organism: Mizuhopecten yessoensis; assembly: GCF_002113885.1. Classification (NCBI taxonomy): domain Eukaryota; kingdom Metazoa; phylum Mollusca; class Bivalvia; order Pectinida; family Pectinidae; genus Mizuhopecten; species Mizuhopecten yessoensis. Next base: position 4,495 of record NW_018479712.1, on the reverse strand, counting down.
ATTAATTATTAGTAAATTTAAGGTCAGTAGTGTTTATAATATTAAACAAACTTGATGATAAATTGCAAGGTTAAATAGTAAAAGAGTCTTATTTGTCTTCCACACAGCCTAATTTACTTTTATCAGTTTTCCTAAGACATTGCATGAGATTCCTCTATTGATCAATCAAACGATCGGTCTAGTTTGATATCAAGTAGGTGATTTCCTATGTTAGCGTTACGGGCGATAGCATTACAATATACTTCCGATTAAGGCTTTATAGAGGGAATGCCTGTACATTTTAAAATCATTTAACAATATAGTGTATTGTAATTGTAACGGACATTTGCGCACAGGGAATCAAGCAAGGACGTACGATTACAAGGTACAAAGTATAATTAATAATGTGATTATGAATCCTTATTGGGCTAATTTCAGAACTGAAGATGTTAACTGGAAGTATTACAAACAAGTTCTCATTTCTTTTTCATAATTGTGTATATTAGTTACCTCTATTTGATTTGTGGATATCTTGAAATAAACAATTTTAGGCAAAACAAGTAAAATTAATGAAAAGTCGAGTAGGTTACGGAACTAACTTCAATAAATGCTAACATATTGAAGTCAGTAGACTTATCCCTTCAATTAAGAAATGATAAAACAACAGTTTTCGGATTATGTATATATATAGAGAGAGAGCTTTTTTAGAAACGTAAAATGTATATATCATGTTAAAAGTATTTGATTTGAGACACTCATTTATTTTTATCTTTATCGTTTTTTGAAGCGATATCCTTACAATACTATGCTTTTCACTCTAATTTGGTCAATACGTATAAACCTAATCCGTTCTTGTTATCTTTCCATATCTTAAATCGAAGTTTTATATAAAACATATATTTCATAATGGAATAAAAAAAAAAAGTTCTTTTCAAACATATACAATTGCGTACAATTTCCTTGTTATACGTAATGCAATGTCTAGTGTTCAAGTTAGGTTATTTGCCTTTTGTTCGTTATGACATTCACATTTGTTTGTTTTGCAAATAGCAATACTATGTGCGGGTGACGATACAATATATGTATGTTAAAAAAAAGACATTACGATGGCCACTTGCGTTGATTATTTTCCCAACATTTTCAAATCCTGAGTTTGTGTTAGTTGTGTTATCAAAAATAGGGGAAAATCAAAGGCTCCACTTGCTGTTCAGCTTTTTCCAAAGATTTCACAAAGTTGTAGATTTGATGATAATATATATATCTATATACATGTATAACATTTCTCTTGAATCACGAGTAAACGTGAACGGGCAGCCAATGCAACACAAGGGCTCTTTTATACATAACATAACATTTGTGCGCATTACTATAACATAATATGAAAGGACATTTGAACCAAGATGAGGTTTCGATAACACATAACAATTCTTACTAGTTTGAGGTTACGGGCGATTAGTGTGACGGTAGTGTAACATATAAATGTAGCTCCACTCCATGTCTCGTAGCTAGGTTTAAAAGGGAAATTCCAAGATCGTTACGAGCGAACTAACTTGTTTGGGAGGAGACAGGACTGGATATTTTAGTTATGAACCTATTGTGTACTGATACCGTCATTCTTTCCAGCTTCAAGCAGCGATATGGATGTTGCTTACCACATTGACATTAGACTTTATGGTAAGTCGTTAATATATTGCATTGTAACTGTACATAAATACCGCCACATTTTTGTGTAGTTTTCCATAATGATAGGCTATGTAATAGTATGAAGCTTTTTTATTGTTTATTTGGTTCTAATAATAATAATTCGAGGTTCTTATATACCGCTTTATCACAACTTAGTTCGTAGGTCGTCTCAAAGCGGTTCACAAATTATTATCCGTGGTTTTAGGACCTTTACAATCAGCCAATATCTGTCTCAACTCCCTGGGGAGCATACAGCCGGAGCTGCCATTTCGGCGCTAACAGATAGCATTTAACAATTATAGCACTACCCAATCACGTACTCATTTACAGCTGAGTAGACTGGAACAAGCGGAGTAAAGTATCTTGCTCAAATATACAACCCATAGCCGTGCCATGACTCGAACCCGCAACCTGCGGTCATGAGTCCGGCGTCCTACTACTAGACTACTCTGATGTATTGAAATTAATTGAAATCCGTTGAACAAGTTTTAAACACATTTAGAGATGGATGGTACAAAGTGATACTTTATGTTACAGGTAAAATGTTTCCATCTGTGTTCATATCTTTAATTCCAGGTAACAGTATGACTAGCCCATTGCGCATCGAAATTAAATTTTACGGTGAGTCGGGATTGTTTCATTCTTAATAATCGTTATACACATATGTATGATAGTTATGCTCTACAAGTCAGTCAGATAAGGATTTTTTTTATTTCGACTATTTCATGAGATAATTATAAAATGATTTACAGTAAAGTCTACATAAACTTGTTAGACAAATATTAATTAACATTTTCTGAGAGAAAAAATAATACATTTCCTATTATGTTGTGTCTTGCATGCATTAATTCTTAACTAATCACAATTGAAATTTAATTGTTATCCTAAGAGAACATTTACTGATAATAGGGTTATCGTTACTTTACTAGACATTATCTCGTTACAGATGACGTCAGAGTCCACATTACTGTAACGGATGGAGCGATGACTTTTTCAATATTATGTTTTATGGAGACGGGACGTTGTGTTGTCGTTATACAAATGCAGACACAACAAGGTGAGGGATTGATATGATACATTCATCAACATAACTGTATTTACCTTAATCTTAATTACACCATCATTATATAAAGTATATGAACTAGTTGATTTCGTTGTCAATATGATAAGTTTCTGTTTAAAAATCTGTATGTTTTAGTTTCAACAACGATATATTGAGCACGTTGCCAAAGTAAAATATAGAATATTAGTTCATGGCTTTGTTATATATTACAGATACAAAAGTAGTAAAACACGTTTTTATATATAGTGTAACACATGTACACTGAATCTGAATTTACATCTAACCGATATCTAAACGTTTGTGTCGGTGGAGACCTAAGATAGGTATGTGCGGTAATAGGTTAACGTGTCGTGTCCCCGTGTATGTATACGTAGCGGCGCACTTGGTTAATGTTTTTTATCGCAGAACGTCACTGATCCATAAATTATTGTGTTTAATCTGTTCTGAGCGGCGCATGACTTGTTTTATGTTATACCTTATTGTGTATAATCTGTAGGCGTTACATGGTAATGTTAGAACAGCTGTTTTGTCAAGGTAGATCCACTCACCTTGTAATCTTGTAACACTATTTGTAACCTCAACGATATTTTCTATAAAAGTAAAATATGTTTATTTACTGCAGGTAAACAATCACACTATATCTTTCCGACATAACACAGCTACCTAAAGATCTATACATATCGTATCAGTATATACACATACATGTATGTACCTACCCGGATGTAAAATGTAATATGTAATATCCCTCACAACATTATCCTGGGAAATAGAGATACATAGTAACACTTGTAAATCGATTTGTACTGAAACCTGTTCCAATCACCAAATATTTCGATAAGTCAGTCTCTTACAACAACTAAACACACACTACTAGCGACCACAAAACACACATATAGCCAACAGAGAGCTACATAACGTACCAGTATATACACATATGTACCTACCCGAATGTTAAATGTAATATCCTTCACAACATTATCCCAAGAAATACAGACATTTGGTGACACTTGCTCTCACAAATCAATCCAATTGTACAGAAATTGGTTCTAATCGCTGAAGAACGCGATAATTTCTTTCTCTTAAAACAACTGCAGACAAACAACTAGCACCCACAGTATCGTTACCACCCGGAACCTTTTATTCAAATTTAACATGGCGTCGAAGTTTGAGTATTACGTCACGTGATATACTGATTTACATAGCTATTGATGTTGGGATTATAGTTATCATAAAGCAATGGTATACCACTCAGTTACGGATGTTCAAACAAGTTTTATTGATTCCTATTTAGCCAGCTGTATAGAGGGAAGTAACAAATTTATTCTTATTCTTCAAGTTTTAGCTGCTATTGCAAAAGCAATAATTAATACTAAATGCAGTAAAGCCACCAATGAAGTCCAACATTACCTGCCGGACCTACAGTAACCTCCCCTTAATTATATTTTAAAATAACTGTAGAGCGACTGAGTCAGAGTACTGCCGTTGACAAGGTAGCTTAATTGGTTAGGGCGACTGTGTCAGAGTACTTCCGTTGACAAGGTAGCTCAGTTGATTAGGGCGACTGAGTCAGAGTACTTCCGTTGACAAGGTAGCTTAGTTGGTTAGGGCGACTGAGTCAGAGTATTGCCGTTGACAAGGTAGCTTAGTTGGTTAGGACGTTTGAGTCAGAGTACTGCCGTTGACAAGGTAGCTTAGTTGGTTAGGACGACTGAGTCAGAGTATTGGCGTTGACAAGGTAGCTTAGTTGGTTAGGGCGACTGAGTTAGAGTA
>NW_018479711.1:0-27382 GCF_002113885.1 Mizuhopecten yessoensis | reverse complement strand
GATATAAGGTTGTCCTTAAACTCTCGTACATCTAGGACAACTACTCAAAACGCAGCAAGTTTGTTAATGTACTTAAAGCGAGGTCGAATGGTCGACTGAGTTATCATCTCGAACACTGCAGTTCAGTGTACATAGACTTTACTTGTCATTTGAATGATGACAGCGACAGAGTGGATATCGTAATAGTCACCGAAACGTCACACAAACATTTCACTTTTTGAGCTATATGTTATGTAAGACAAAATGTTAAGTTATATATAGACATAGGGTTTAGTTATTAACAGGAAATGTTTAGAAGAAAGTTATATATATAACATATAGGTAAGTTTCATGTATATTTTATATTATGATACACTTCAATATGATACTGATAGGTCATATATCATGAAGTTAAATACAGGACACATTGATTAATACAAATTGGATAGGATGTACGTAAGATGTACATGTACATGGGATTTTCTATACGTGATCTAGGATGTACAAATGTACGTATTGAAGTATGATGTACGTAAAAATGATGTACGTAAGATGTTATGCACGCGAGATAAAATGAACTTGAGTTGGGATGTAGATGAAATTTGATGTACGTAAAATGTTATTTACATAAAACATGTTTTAAGTGAAATATATGATATACGTAACATGCAATTTACATGTGATATGATGTACGTGAGATGTAATAAACATGAGATATGATGTACTTGATATGTAATAAACTTGAGATATGGTGTACGTTAGATAAAATGTACGTGAAGTATGATGCACGCAAGATGTAACTTACATTTAATATGATGTACGTGAGATATAATTTACTTGCGATATGATGTACTTGAGATACAATGTACGTTAGATATGATGTACATGGTTACGAAATAATAGTGCCGTTTGTAAGAAGACTTGCCTGAATACTAATGAGTTAGAGGTTACATACCTAAATAGGATGTGTGACTTTGCAATCTATAGGAACAACGATGTCGGCATCGTTACGTACATACAGAGCATAAATTGGTAACACGTTAACGCGTATACCAAGGCCACGAAAGGAAAGTGTAGTTACGCAGCTATACATGTAGGTGCGATGCATTGTGCTGAAGGACATTTGCATGAACCCATAAATATACTTGGCACACTTTAGATGAAAGCTGTTGGGAAGAGTACACATGACAGAGGAACTATTTCATGTACTTCTGGACGAGGACACTGTATGGTCTAATGGATACAACGTAGCAGGCACGTGTCGTAATCGGTTAGATCCTCAGTGATGTCCGATCTCTCCTCCATCATCGGTGAACAAAATCTCCTGGCATTTTAACGCCGTATCTAACATGATTAAGTTGAATCCATCTTCTGCCACACGCCGAACTACGGGAGGTGACGTCATAACTTGTTCATGTTCCCTTCACACACCAGCCAAACAACCCATGTCACCTCATCATCACATACAATAACACTAGTACTCCCTCTTCCAACACCACCCCATAAACACCATCACTCTCTAAACCACCATGTCATTTAAGCCCATATCCGGTCCTTCAATACCCTTTCGACACCCAATTACCCTAAATATCCATTAACCCAGGGATGCTGGTAATGAGTGACAGCATATTTGCATACACATGTATCATGATGTAGATGAGGGTCCAGAGGCGCGATATCTGTTGGTTTTGGTTGAGGGAATCGAGGGACTGGATATGTTTGTTGAGGATGATTATAAATTTAGGGACGGATGCCTTCGCTTAGGGTCTTGAGGGATGATATGTGTTGATAACGAGTATTGAAGGACGGGATGTTTGCGTTGAGGACATTGAGGCACAGAATGAGATCGGTTTGGGGTTTTGAGAGACAGAGTGTGTTATTACGGGAATTTTTAAAGAAAGGATGTTTTGTTCGTGGATTTTTATTGCCGGAATATGTTTTGAGGAACAAGATTATTTGTTGTGGGATTATTAAGGACGGTATGTTTCGTTTCGGGGTTTAGAAAGATATGATATGTTATTTTAGGGGTTTTGAAGGACGGGGCGTGTTCTTTGTGGATTTTTCAGGACAGGATGTGTTGTTTGGGCTTTTGAACAACGGGGTGTGCTAAGTTTAATATTTTGGGGGTGTGATGTGAGGATAAGGGAATTGAGGATAAGATGTGTTGTTTGGGGGTCTGGGGGACTGTATGTATTGCGGGGCGGGATGTGTCGGTAAGGGCTATGGGAGGTGGACTGTATTGGTAAGCTTGTTCGGGACGTTATGGGTTAGCTGAAGATATTACAGGGCAGGACGTATCGGTTAGGGCTATTGGGAGATGAGATATATTCGTTTGCGTTTAGGGGACTGTATGAGTTCGTTGAACATTGAACGACCTATACATGTAGGTAGAGATACCAGGAGGTAGGAGGGAATGATGAGGGATGTCCAAACTACCAGAATGTCAGACATACCCTATTACAAACTGTATCTAGAATTATATCACCAAACGTAAATCCAGACACTGTGCTTAAGTTAATACCTGATCAGCTATGAACATTACTTATTAACGGCTCAAACTCTCTTGAACAACAGACCAATACCCACATTTTTCAGTCTGTCTTTAAATTTATCGAGGGAAGTAATAGATTCAAGTAGACTCTCTGTCTGTCTGCCTGCCTGTCTCCTCCCCCTCTCCTCTTTCCCTCGCTCTCTCTGTCTGCCTGTCTGTCTTTCCCTCATCCTATCTCTGTCTCTCTCTTCCTCTCTCTGTCTGTTTCTGTCTTTCTTCCTTCTTATTGTTCTCCGTGTATTTGTCTGTTTGTGTGTGTATGAGTGTGTGTGGGTGTGTATGTGTGTGGGTGTGTATGTGTGTGGGTGTTGTGTGTGTGGCTGTGTATGTGTGTGGGTGTGTATGTGTGTGGGTGTGTATGTGTGTGGGTGTGTGTATGTGTGTGGGTGTGTATGTGTGGGGGTGTGTGGGTGTGTGTATGTGTGTGTGTGTATATGTGTATGTGTGTGGGTGTGTATGTATGTGGGTGTGTATGTGTGTGGGTGTTGTGTGTGTGGCTGTGTATGTGTGTGGGGGTGTATGTGTGTGGGTGTGTGTATGTGTGTGGAGGTGTATGTGTATGTGTGTGGGTGTGTATGTATGTGGGTGTGTATGTGTGTGGGTGTGTGTGTGTGTGTATGTGTGTGGGTGTTGTGTGTGTGGCTGTGTATGTGTGCGGGTGTGTATGTGTATGTGTGTGGGTGTGTATGTATGTGGGTGTGTATGTGTGTGGGTGTTGTGTGTGTGGCTGGGTATGTGTGTGGGTGGGGATGTGTGTGGGTGTGTATGTGTGTGGGGGTGTATGTGTGTGGGGGTGTGTGTGTGTGGGTGTGTGTGTGTGTGGGTGGGTATGTGTGTGGGTGTGTATGTGTGGGGGTGTGTGGGTGTGTGTATGTGTGTGTGTGTGTGTGTGTGTGTATGTGTATGTGTGTGGGTGGGTATGTGTGTGGGTGTGTATGTGTGGGGGTGTGTGGGTGTGTGTATGTGTGCGGGTGTGTATGTGTATGTGTGTGGGCGTGTATGTGTGTGGGTGTGTATGTGTATGTGGGTGGGTGTGTATGTGTCATGAATTGGTGCGAATGACAAGTGTAAATGTTCATGCATTTCCTGTATTTTGTACTGTATGTTAATAATATAAATGTTGAACCGTTCACTTGTTTGTTAAATGTGAGGAAAACGACTAGTAGCCCTTGGGCTGTTCGTAATCCTCGTGAAACAAATAAAGAATTACAAATATTAGACTTCAGACCAATCTTTCTAGGAGCCACTTTAACAGACAGCTTTAGACAAATAAACAAACGTAAAGGACGATTTAAAGGGTATGAGTGATGTGCTGCGTATTCTCTTTCTTGGCGATTACATGCTGTCTATCAACACTACGCGGTGTTCGTGTTGGCCGCGAGGTCTTCACAGGTCGAGCCGTTATTGATTTCGTGTTGGTGTTTGGGTAAATATAAAGCTTGAAGCAAACTGTCGCTTTTTAATTAAACATGTGATTAATTAAAGCAGATATATGAAACGATTCATCATACATATGTATCTCCAAAGTTTTTCAACACAATTTGAAATGATCAACATGTAAGGTGATTGATTAGGCATGTGGACGTTTCTACATGTAGGTATGACAACAATAAGGTAAACAGAACATGTATCTATGATATATAGGACAGGAGTTTATACCTGTATATATAATAAATAATGGCATAATATGTTTTATACCTTTATATATAATAAATTATGGCATAATATGCTTCATCATACATATGTATCTCCAAAGTTTTTCAACTCAATTTGAAATGATCAACATGTAAGGTGATTGATTAGGCATGTGGACGTTTCTACATGAAGGTATGACAACAATAAGGTAAACAGAACATGTATCTATGATATATAGGACACGAGTTTATACCTGTATCTATAATAAATAACGGCACAATAAATAATGGCATGGTATGTTTTATACCTGTACATATAATAAATAATGCCATAATATGTTTTATACCTTTATATATAATAAATTATGGCATAATATGTTATATACCTGTATATATAATAAATAATGGCATGGTATGTTTTATACCTGTATATATAATAAATAATGGCATATGTTTTATACCTGAAAAATAATAAATAATGGCATAATATGTTTTATACCTGTATATATAATAAATAATGCCATTATTTATTATATATACAGGAATAAAACATATTATGCCTTTATTTATTATTTTTCAGGTATAAAAGATATGCCATTATTTATTATACCTGTATATATAATTAATAATGGCATGGTATGTTTTATGCCTTTATATATAATTAATAATGGCATGGTATGTTTTATGCCTTTATATATAATTAATAATGGCATGATATGTTTTATACCTTTATATATAATTAATAATGGCATGATATGTTTTATACCGGTATATATAATAAATAATGGCATGGTATGTTTTATACCTTTATATATAATTAATAATGACATAATATGTTTTATACCTTTATATATAATTAATAATGGCATAATATGTTTTATACCTGTATATATAATAAATAATGGCATGGTATGTTTTATACCTTTATATATAATTAATAATGACATAATATGTTTTATACCTGTATATAGAGAATAATACATGCCTTTTTCCATATCACACCCAGTATCAACCCGAGACTGCAATATCAGCCCAAGGGCCAAAGGCCCGAGGGCTGATATTGGTCGAGTGTTGATACTTGGTGTGATATGGAAAAAGACGTGTTTTATTCTGTTTATTACATATTTACTAATAAAAACTACTATCTTATGATTTATTTTTATTATTGAAATATTGAAAAACGAAATAAAATCCAAAAGGGGTGTGATATGGGTTTTGCGGGCTGATACGGGTTTTGGGGTGTGATACGGCGAGGGCTGATATGGGTTAGAGCAATTGTGTCGTATCGCATATACAAAAAAACCCGTATTTATCAGTAAGTATGTAATAAATAGAGAATAATACATACCTTTTTCCATATCACACCCAGTATCAACCCGAGACTGCAATATCAGCCCAAGGGCCGAAGGCACGAGGGCTGATATTGGTCGAGGGTTGATACTGGGTGTGATATGGAAAAAGGCGTGTTTTATTCTGTTTATTACATATTAACTAATAAAAACTACTATCTTATGATTTAATTTTCTTTTTGAAATATTGAAAAACGAAAAAAATCCAAAAGTGGTGTGATATGGGTTTTTGCGGGCTGATACGGGTTTTGGGGTGTGATACGGCGAGGGCTGATATTGGTTAGAGCAATTGTGTCGTATCGCATATACAAAAAAAACGTATTTATCAGTAAGTATGTAATAAATATAATTAATAACGGCATGATATGTTTTATACCTGTATACATGTATATAATAAATAACGGCATAATATGTTTTATACCTGTATATATAATAAATAACGGCATAATATGTTTTATACCTGTATATATACATTGTAATAAATAACGGCATAATATGTTTTATACCTGTTTATATAATAAATAATGGCATGATATGTTTTATACCTGTATATATAATAAATAATGGCATGATATGTTTTATACCTGTATATATAATAAATAATGGCATACTATGTTTTATACCTGCTTATATAATAAATAATGGCATAATATGTTTTATACCTGTTTATATAATAAATAATGGCATGATATGATATATAATAAATAATGGCATAATATGTTTTATACCTGTTTATATAATAAATTATGGCATGATATGTTTTATACCTGTATATATAATAAATAATGGCATAATATGTTTTATACCTGTTTATATAATAAATTATGGCATGATATGTTTTATACCTGTATATATAATAAATAATGGCATATGTTTTGTACCTGTATATATAATAAATAATGGCATGATATGTTTTTAACCTGTATCTATAATAAATAACGGCACAATATGTTTAATTCCTGTATATTTAATTAATAATGGCATGATATGTTCTATACCTTTATATATAATAAATTATGGCATAATATGTTTAAGTATACATATTTATATCAAAATATTAGCTACACTCGTGAAATATATTTGTTATTACTGAAGACACCATTAAATATCCTCTATTTATACTTGTATGTATGTTAAAAAATGACATATCATATTTTATATCAATATGGCATAATATATTTTATTTACCTGTGTGTATGATAAATAAGGCATAAGATAATTCATACCTGTATGTATGATAATTATAAAGGCACACAATGGGTGTGATATGAAATATTAAGTATTTATATTTAGATCAATAAGTAGCCGATATGTGTTTTTTTTATTGAACTATGACTAAGCTCGATGTTTTATTTTTAATAGAACTACGACCACGCTCGATGTTTTATTTTTAATAGAACTACGACCACGCTCAGAGTTTTTATTTTTAATAGAACTAAGACCACGCTCGATGTTTTATTTTTAATAGAACTACGACCACGCTCCATGTTTTATTTTTAATAGAACTACGACCACGCTCGATGTTTTATTTTCATTAGAACTACGACCACGCTCGATGTTTTATTTTTAATAGAACTACGACCACACTCGATGTTTTATTTTCAATAGAACTACGACCACGCTCAGAGTTTTTATTTTTAATAGAACTACGACCAAGCTCAGAGCTTTTATTTTTAATAGAACTACGACCACGCTCAGAGTTTTTATCTTTGATAGAACTACGACCACGCTCAGTGTTTTATTTTTAATAGAACTACGACCACGCTCGATGTTTTATTTTTAATAGAACTACGACCACGCTCAGAGTTTTTATCTTTGATAGAACTACGACCACGCTCAGTGTTTTATTTTTTAACAGAACTACGACCACGCTCTGTGTTTTATTTTTTAATAGAACTACGACCACGCTCAGTGTTTTATTTTTTAACAGAACTACGACCACGCTCAGTGTTTTATTTTTTAATAGAACTACGACCACGCTCAGTGTTTTATTTTCAATAGAACTACGACCACGCTCCATGTTTTATTTTAATAGCACTACGACCACGCTCCATGTTTTATTTTAATAGCACTTCGACCACGCTCAGTGTTTTGTTTTTTCCGAATTTATTACGATAATGTCAATAACATTGAAAAAAAAGTGTACATAAATGTCAAACCGCTAGCCGTCGCATATATATTGTGGAGGTGTGGAGGTGTGGAGGTCTGGAGGGTCTGGAGGTCTGGAGGTCTGGAGGAGGTCTGGAGGTCCGGAGGTCTGGAGGTCTGGAGGTCTGGAGGAGGTCTGGAGGTCTGGAGGTCCCTTCATTACTTCATTGTACGTGTATATCAAATAGTTTGACACATGAAGTATTAGTGTAACAATTTCCGAAACACAGCTTGCATTTCCAGCGATGGTCACTGAAGAACGTTGCAGGTTTTGATGTCGGCAGAAAATCGGAGTACCCAGAGAAAAAACAATAACCTGCTGAAAGTACCTGGGGACTGCCCACTTAAATGTATGCCTTGTATACGTTAGGGCGGGAGACATGAGTACGGACGGGATATATGATAGTAGGACGGTAGAAATGAGTATGGACATTAGACACGTCTAACACCGACTCACCAAACACTTTGTACTTTATTCACCAACTCACCAAACACTTTGTTCTATACTCACCAACTGAACAAACACTTTATACTATATTCACCACCGACTCACCTAACACTTTGTACTATATTCACCGACTCACCTAACACTTTGTTCTATATTCACCGACTCACCAAAGACTTTTTACTGTATTAACGTATGTTACTAACAGTACATATGATCCAAACATTGTGGGCTTAACTATCAATTGATTTTGAACTAAAATTTCTACGGAGCGTTGTATGTCTAACTTACATCTCTGTATATAGCTGACAATCGTTAATAGCCAACCGTGCTCCCAGTCTCATCAGCAGCGTCGGGAGGTGCTTATCGTCTGTAGATAGTGACCAGTGGTCAGTCTAAAATAATCTTTACTTCATCACATTCCAGAATTTGCTGATATATTAGTCAGACCGTCTGGTGGTCATTGCAGTGGTCAGTTGTTAAATTATTGTAGCTGTAATCTCGTTGTGGATAGCAACAATAATCTACATCTTATTAAATAGAAAGTGGTCGTTTACTTATTCTCTCAGAGATACAAGCCAACCCTCAACAGAAACATGTATAACTGATACAAGTCAACCCTCAACAGAGACATGTATAACTGATACAAGCCAACCCTCAACAGAGACATGTATAACTGATACAAGTCAACCCTCAACAGAAACATGTATAACTGATACAACTCAACCCTCAACAGAGACATGTATAACTGATACAAGCCAACCCTCAACAGAAACATGTGTAACTGATACAAGTCAACCCTCAACAGAGACATGTATAACTGATACAACTCAACCCTCAACAGAGACATGTATAACTGATACAAGTCAACCCTCAACAGAAACATGTATAACTGATACAAGTCAACCCTCAACTGAGACATGTATAACTGATACAAGCCAACCCTCAACAGAGACATGTATAACTGATACAACTCAACCCACAACAGAGACATGTATAACCGATACAAGTCAACCCTCAACTGCGACATGTCTAACTGATACAAGCCAACACTCAACAGAGACATGAATAACTGATACAAGTCACCCCTCAACAGAAACATGTGTAACTGATACAAGCCAACCCTGATGTCGACTGGCTTATCATCAGGTACAGCGACAGACACCAGAGATAGTCATATCCTGGTCAATGTCAATGTGTTTGGTGAGTTGGTGAATATAGTACAAAGTGTTTGGTGAGTCGGTGAATAAAGAACAAAGTGTTTGGTGAGTCGGTGAGTATAGTTCAAAGTGTTTGGTGAGTCGGTGAATACAGTACAAAATGTTTGGGGAATTGGTGAATATGGTACAAAGTGTTTGGTGAGTCGGTGAATATAGTAAAAAGTCTTTTGTGAGTCGGTGAATATAGTAAAAAGTCTTTGGTGAGTCGGTGAATATAGTACAAAGTGTTAGGTGAGTCGGTGAATAAAGAACAAAGTGGTCATAAGCCATGTCTAACGTCATAAGCCATGTCTAACGTCCTATGTCATGAATAACGTCCTAAAGCAGGTCTGTCGTCCTAAGCCTTGTCTAACGTCCTAGGTCATGTCTAACGAATTAGGCTGAGTATAACGTCCAAAGTCATGTCTAACGTCCTAAAACATGTTTCCCGTCCTAAATCATGTGTATTGTCCTAATTCATGTCTTCCGTCCTAACTAATGTCTAACGTCCGTTCTCATGTCTAACGTCCAATTTCATGTCTCCCGTCCTAAGTCATGTTTCCCGTCCTAACCCATATCTAACGTCCAAACTCATGAATAACGTCCTAACCCAAGTCTCCATCCCTAAGTCATGTGTAACGTCCTTACCCATGTCCAACGTCCAAACTTATGTCTCTCGTCATAAGTCATGTTTCACGTCCTAACTCATATATCCCGTCCTAAGTCATGTCTTCCGTCCTTACCCATGTTTAACGTCCTAACCAATGTCTAACGCCCTTACCAATGTCTCCCGTCCTTAACCTTGTCTAACGTCCTGAGTCATTTCTAACGTCCAAACTCATGTTTAACGTCCTAAGCCATGTCTCATGTCCTTACCCATGTAGCATGTCCTTACCAATGTCTAACGTCAAAACTCATGTATAACGTCCTAAGTCATGTCTAACGTCCTGAGTCATGTCTCCCGTCCTTACCCATGTCTAACGTCCTGAGTCATGTCTAACGTCCAAACTTATGTCTAACGTCCTGAGTCATGTCTAACGTCCTGAGTCATGTCTTACGTCCTGAGTCATGTCTAACGTCCTGAGTCATGTCTCCCGTCCTTACCCATGTCTAACGTCCAAACTTATGTCTAATGTCCTGAGTCATTTCTAACGTCCAAACTCATGTTTAACGTCCTAAGCCATGTCTCATGTCCTTACCCATGTAGCATGTCCTTACCCATGTCTAACGTCAAAACCTATGTCTAACGTCCTAAGTCCTGTCTAACGTCCTTACCCATGTCTAACGTCCTGAGTCATGTCTAACGCCCAAACTTATGTCTAATGTCCTGAGTCATGTCTAACGTCCTGAGTCATGTCTAACGTCCTTACCCATGTCTAACGTCCTGAGTCATGTCTCCCGTCCTTACCCATGTCTAACTTCCAAACTCATGTCTAACGGCCTTACCCATGTCTAACTTCCTGAGTTATGTCTCACGTCCTTACCCATGTCTAACGTCCTGAGTCATGTCTCATGTCTTTACCCATGTCTAGCGTCCAAACTCATGTCTAACGTCCTGAGTCATGTTTAACGTCCTGAGTCATGTTTAACGTCCTGAGTCATGTCTAACGTCCTGAGTCATGTCTCCCGTCCTTACCCATGTCTAACGTCCAAACTCATGTCTAACGTCCTGAGTCATGTTTAACGTCCCGAGTCATGTCTCCCGTCCTTACCCATGTCTAGCGTCCAAACTCATGTCTAACGTCCTGAGTCATGTCTAACGTCCTGAGTCATGTTTCCCGTCCTTACCCATGTCTAACGTCCTGAGTCATGTCTAACGTCCTGAGTCATGTCTAACGTCCTGAGTCATGTCTCCCGTCCTTACCCATGTCTAGCGTACTGAGTCATGTCTCATGTCCCTACCCATGTTTCATGTCCTGAGTCATGTCTCCCGTCCTTACCCATGTCTAACGTCCTGAGTCATGTCTCATGTCCCTACCCATGTATCATGTCCTGAGTCATGTCTCCCGTCCTTACCCATGTCTAACGTCCTGAGTCATGTCTAACGTCCTGAGTCATGTCTAACGTCCTGAGTCATGTCTCCCGTCCTTACCCATGTCTATCGTCCTGAGTCATGTCTCATGTCCCTACCCATGTATCATGTCCTAACCCATGTCTAACGTCCAAACTCATGTATAACGTTCTAGGTCATGTCTCCCGTCTTAACACATGTCTAACGTCCAAATTATTGTCTAAAATCTTAAGTCATGTCTACCGTCTTTATTCAGGTCTTATAACCAAAGGAATGTCCTCCGTCTCAGTCAGTTCTGCTGTTCGCGTTCATATCTTCTATCCGCAATTGTGTTTCTACCATAGTCATGTTTTTTGCATTTATATGTATTGAATGACATGTGCAAATTAAAATCAATAATGTTTGATAACATTTTCAGAAAACTAACAAATCCCAAAGGAGGAACTTATTGTTTGTACATTAAAATACATAATTACATCCATGTCTTATGTTTTCAGTGAAGATTTAGATGCTATTTTCGGCGAACTGTCTACTAACAACATCAATAACATCAACGACGCCAGCGATTGGTTGAGCAAAACTACAAAGAGTTGTGAGTTTCAGCAGGCAATCCTTCACCAGCATATCAACATCTCAATGGTCAATATCACCAAATCTTCATGTCAACATCTCCTGGGTCAGTCTCACCAAACCATCATGTCAACATCTCAAGGGCCAGTCTCACCAAACCATCATGTCAACATCTCAAGGGTCAATATCACCAAACCATCATGTCAACATATCAAGGGTCAGTCTCACCAAACCATCATGTCAACATCTCAAGGGTCAGTCTCACCAAACCATCATGTCAACATCTCAAGGGTCAATATCCCAAATCTTCATGTCAACATCTCCTGGGTCAGTCTCACCAAATCATCATGTCAACATCCCCTGGGTCAGTTTCACCAAATCATCATGTCAACATCTCCTGGGTCAGTCTCACCAAATCATCATGTCAACATCTCCTGGGTCAGTCTCACAAAACCATCATGACAACATCTCAAGGGCCAGTCTCACCCAACCATCATGTCAACATCTCAAGGGTTAATATCACAAAATCAATATGTCAACATCTCCTGGGTCAAAATCACCAAATCATGGTGTCAACATCTCAAAGGTCAATATCAACAACTCATCATGTCAACATCTCAAGGGTCAATATCACCAACTCATCATGTCAACATCTCAAGGGTCAATATCACCAAATCATCATGTCAACATCTCCTGGGTCAGTCTCACCAAACCATCATGTCAACATCTCAAGGGTCAGTCTCACCAAACCATCATGTCAACATCTCAAGGGCCAGTCTCACCAAACCATCATGTCAACATCTCAAGGGCCAGTCTCACCAAACAATCATGTCAACATATTAAGGGTTAATATCACCAAATCATCATGTCAACATCTCAAGGGTCTATATCACCAACTCATCATGTCAACATGTCAAGAGTTAATATCACCAAATCATCATGTCAACATCTCAAGGGTTAATATCACAAAATCAATATGTCAACATCTCCTGGGTCAGTCTCACCAACTCATCATGTCAACATCTGAAGGGTTAATATCACACAATCAATATGTCAACATCACATGGGTTAAAATCACCAAATCATCGTGTCAACATCTCAAGGGTCAATATCACCAACTCATCATGTCAACATCTCAAGGGTCAATATCACCAACTCATCATGTCAACATGTCAAGGGTTAATATCACCAAATTATCATGTCAACATCTCAAGGGTCTATATCACCAAACCATCATGTCAAAATCTCAAGGGTCAATATCACCACACCATCATGTCAACATATCCTGGGTCAATATCACCAAATCATCATGTCAACATTTCCTGGGTCAGTATCACCACACCATCATGTCAACATCTCCTGGGTCAATATCACCAAACCATCATATCAACATCTCAAGGGTCAGTCTCACCAAATCATCATGTCAACATCTCCTGGGTCAATATCACCAAATCATCGTGTCAACATCTCCTGGGTCAATATCACCAAACCATCATGTCAACATCTCCTGGGTCAATATCACCAAACCATCATATCAACAGCTCAAGGGTCAGTCTCACCAAATCATCATGTCAACATCTCAAGGGTCAATATCACAAAATCATCATGTCAACATCTCCTGGGTCAATATCACCAAACCATCATATCAGCATCTCAAGTGTCAGTCTCACCAAATCATCATGTCAACATCTCAAGGGTCAATATCACCAAATCATCATGTCAACATCTCTAGGGTCTATATCACCAACTCATCATGTCAACATCTCAAGGGTCAATATCACAAAATCATCATGTCAACATCTTCTGGTTCAGTCTCACCAAACCATCATGTCAACATCTCCAGGGTCAATATCGCATCTCAAGTGTCAGTCTCACCAAATCATCATGTCCACCAAACTATCATGTCAACATCTCAAGGGTCTGTCTCACCAAATCATCATGTCAACATCTCAAGGGTCAATATCACCAAACCATTATGTCAACATCTCAAGGATTAATATCACCAAATCATCATTTCAACATCTCAAGGGTCAATATCACCAAACCATCATGGCAACATCTCAAGGGTCAATATCACCAAATCATCATGTCAAAAACCATCATGTCAACATCTCCAGGGTCAATATCACCAAACCATCACGTCAACATCTCCTGGGTCAGTCTCACCAAATGATCATGTCAACATCTCAAGGGTCAATATCCCCAAACCATCATGTCAACATCTCTAGGGGCTATATCACCAACTCATCATGTCAACATCTCAAGGGTTAATATCACAAAATCAATATGTCAACATCACCTGGGTTAAAATCACCAAATCATCGTTTCAACATCTCAAGGGTCAATATCACCAAATCATCATGTCAGTCAACATCTCCTGGGTCAGTCTCACCAAACTATCATGTCAACATCTCAAGTGTCTGTCTCACCAAATCATCATGTCAACATCTCCGGGGTCAGTCTCACCAAATCATCATGTCACCATCTCAAGGGTCAATATCACCAAACCGTCATGTCAACATCTCTAGGGTCTATATCACCAACTCATCACCAAATCATCATGTCAACATCTCCTGGGTCAGTATCACCAACTCATCATGTCAACATCTCAAGGGTTAATATCACAAAATCAATATGTCAACATCACCTGGGTTAAAATCACCAAATCATCGTTTCAACATCTCAAGGGTCAATATCACCAAACCGTCATGTCAACATCTCTAGGGTCTATATCACCAACTCATCGTGTCAACATCTCAAGGGTCAATATCACCGAATCATCATGTCAACATCTCAAGGGTCGATATCACCACCTCATCATGTCAACATCTCAAGGGTCAAAATCACCAAACCATCATGTCAACATCTCCAGGGTCAATATCACCAAACCATCACGTCAACATCTCCTGGGTCAGTCTCACCAGACCATCATGTCAACATCTCAAGGGCCAGTCTCACCAAACCATCATGTCAACATCTCAAGGTCAGTCTCACCACACCATCATGTCAACATCTCCTGGGCTAATATCACCACACCATCATGTCAACATATCCTGTGTCAATATCACCAAATCATCATGTCAACCAAATCATCATGTCAACATCTCCTGGGTCAGTATCACCAACTCATCATGTCAACATCTCAAAGGTCAATATCACCAAACCATCATGTCATCATGTCAACATCTCAAGGGTCAAAATCACCAAACCATCATGTCAACATCTCTAGGGGCTATATCACCAACTCATCATGTCAACAGCTCAAGGGTCAATATCACAAAACCATCATGTCAACATCTCCAGGGTCAATATCACCAAACCATCACGTCAACATCTCCTGGGTCAGTCTCACCAAATCATCATTCTATATCACCAACTCATCATGTCAACATCTCAATGGTCAATATCACCACACCATCATGTCAACATCTCCTGGGTCAATATCACCAAATCATCATGTCAAAAACCATCATGTCAACATCTCCAGGGTCAATATCACCAAACCATCACGTCAACATCTCCTGGGTCAGTCTCACCAACTCATCAAGTCAGCATCTAAAGGGTTAATATCACAAAATCAATATGTCAACATCACCTGGGTTAAAATCACCAAATCATCGTTTCAACATCTCAAGGGTCAATATCACCAAATCATCACGTCAACATCTCAAGGGTCAATATCACCGAATCATCATGTCAACATCTCAAGGGTCGATATCACCAAACCATTATGTCAACATCTCAAGGATTAATATCACCAAATCATCATTTCAACATCTCAAGGGTCAATATCACAAAACCATTATGTCAACATCTCAAGGGTCAGTCTCACCAAATCATCATGTCACCATCTCAAGGGTCAATATCACCAAACCATCATGCCAACATCTCAAGGGTCAATATCACCAACACATCATGTCAACATCTTAAGGGTCAATATCACCAAACCATCATGCCAACATCTCAAGGGTCAATATCACCAAACCATCATGTCAACATCTCTAGGGTCTATATCACCAACTCATCATGTCAACATCTCAAGGGTCAATATCACAAAACCATCATGTCAACATCTCCAGGGTCAGTCTCACCAAATCATCATGTCAACATCTCAAGGGTCAATATCACCAAATCATCGTGTCAACATCTCCTGGGCCAATATCACCAAACTATCATGTCAACATCTCTAGGAAACCATCATGTCAACATCTCTAGGGTCTATATCACCAACTCATATCTCAAGGGTCAATATCACCAAACCATCATGTCAACATCTCAAGTTTCTATATCACCAACTCATCATGTCAACATCTCAAGGGTCTATATCACCTAATCATCGTGTCAACATCTCAAGGATTAATATCACCAAATCATCATTTCAACATCTCAAGGGTCAATATCACCAAACCATCATGTCAACATCTCCTGGGTCAGTCTCACCAAACTATCATGTCAACATCTCAAGGGTGTGTCTCACCAAATCATAATGTCAACATCTCAAGGGTCAATATCACCAAACCATTATGTCAACATCTCAAGGATTAATAGCACCAAATCATCATTTCAACATCTCAAGGGTCAATATCACCAACTCATCATGTCAACATCTCAAGGGTGAATATCACCACCTCATCATGTCAACATCTCAAGGGTCTATATCACCAACTCATCATGTCAACATATCAAGGGTTAATATCACCAAATCATCATGTCAACATCTCAAGGGTCAATATCACCAAATCATCGTGTCGACATCTCAAGGGTCAATATCACCAACTCATCATGTCAACATCTCAAAGCTCAATATCACCAACTCATCATGTCAACATCTCAAGGGTCAGTCTCACCAAACCATCATGTCAACATTTCCTGGGTCAATATCACCACACCATCATGTCAACATATCCTGGGTCAATATCACCACAACATCATGTCAACATCTCAAGGGTCAATATCACCAACTCATCATGTCAACATCTCAAAGCTCAATATCACCAACTCATCATGTCAACATCTCAAAGCTCAATATCACCAACTCATCATGTCAACATCTCAAGGGCCAGTCTCACCAAACCATCATGTCAACATCTCCTGGGTCAATATCACCACAACATCATGTCAACATTTCAAGGGTCAATATCATCAAATCATCATGTCAACATCTCCTGGCTCAGTTTCACCACACCATCATGTCAACATCTCAAGGGTCAATATCACCAAACCATCATGTCAACATCTCCTGGGTCAATATCACCACAACATCATGTCAACATTTCAAGGGTCAATATCACCAAATCATCATGACAACATCTCCTGGGTCAATATCACCACACCATCATGTCTACATTTCCTGGGTCAAAATCACCAAACCATCATGTCAACATCTCAAGGGTCAGTCTCACCAAATCATCATGCCAACATCTCAAGGGTCATTATCACCAAACCATCATGTCAACATCTCATGGGTCAATATCACCAAATCATCATGTCAACATCTCCTGGCTCAGTTTCACCACACCATCATGTCAACATCTCAAGGCTCAATATCACCAAATCATCATGTCAACATCTCAAGGGACAATAGCACCAAACCATCATGTCAACATCTCAAGGGGCAATATCACCAAATCATCATGGCAACATCTCCTGGGTCAATATCACCAAACCATCATGTCAACATATCCTGGGTCAATATCACCAAACCATCATGTCAACATATCCTGGGTCAATATCACCACAACATCATGTCAACATTTCAAGGGTCAATATCATCAAATTATCATGTCAACATCTCCTGGCTCAGTTTCACCACACCAGCATGTCAACATCTCAAGGGTCAATATCACCAAACCATCCTGTCAACATCTCAAGGGTCAATATCACCAAATCATCTTGTCAACATCTCCTGGATCAGTCTCACCAAATCATCATGTCAACATCTCAAGGGGCAATATCACCAAACCATCATGTCAACATCCCAAGGGTCAATATCACCAAATCATCATGTCAACATCTCAAGGGACAATAGCACCAAACCATCATGTCAACATCTCAAGGGTCAGTCTCACCAAATCATCATGCCAACATCTCAAGGGTCATTATCACCAAACCATCATGTCAACATCTCATGGGTCAATATCACCAAATCATCATGTCAACATCTCAAGGGGCAATATCACCAAACCATCATGTCAACATCTCCTGGGTCAGTATCACCAAACCATCATGTCAACATCTCCTGGGTCAATATCACAAAACCATCGTGTCAACATCTCCTGGGTCAGTCTCATAAAACGATCATGTCTACATCCCCTGGGTCAGTCTCATTATATCATCATGTCAACAGCCCCTTGTTCAGTCTCACCAAACTATCATGTCAACATCTCTAGGGTCAGTCTCACCAAACCATCATATCAACATCTCCAGGACAGGTCTCACCAAACCATCATGTTTACATTACCAGGAGAACCATCACAACACCAGCGTGTCAACATTACCAGGAGAACAATCACAACACCATGATGTCAACATTACCAGGATAACATAACCATTACAACACCAGAATGTCAACATTACCAGGAAAACTATCACAACACCAACGTGTCAACATAACCTGGAGAACCATCACAACACTAGCGTGTCAACATTACCAGGAGAACTATCACAACACTAGGATGTCAACAATAACAGGAGAACCATCACAACACCAACGTGTCAACATTACCAGGAGAACCATCACAACACCCGGATGTCAACATTACCAGGAGAACCATAACACCAGGATGTCAACATTACCAGGAGAACCATCACAACACCCGGATGTCAACATTACCTGGAGAACCATCACAACACTAGCGTGTCAACATTACCAGGAGAACCATCACAACACCTGGATGTCAACATTATCAGGGAAACCATCACAACGACCGGATGTCGACATTATCAGAAGAACCATCACAACACCAGGATGTCAACATTACCAGGAGAACCATCACAAAACTAGGGTGTCAACATTACCGGGAGAACCATCACAACACCTGGATGTCAACATTATCAGGGAAACCATCACAACACCCGGATGTCGACATTATCAGAAGAACCATCATAACACCAGGATGTCAACATTACTAGGAGAACCATCACAACACTAGCGTGTCAACATTACCGGGAGAACCATCACAACACCTGGATGTCAACATTATCAGGGAAACCATCACAACGACCGGATGTCGACATTATCAGAAGAACCATCACAACACCAGGATGTCAACATTACCAGGAGAACCATCACAAAACTAGGGTGTCAACATTACCGGGAGAACCATCACAACACCTGGATGTCAACATTATCAGGGAAACCATCACAACACCCGGATGTCAACATTATCAGGAGAACCATCACAACACCCGTATGTCAACATTACCAAGAGAACCATCACAACACCAGGATGTCAACATTATCGGGAGAACCATAACAACACAAGGATGTCAACATTACTGGGAGAACCATCACAACACCCGGATGTTAACATTACCAGGAAAACCATCACAACACCCAGATGTAACCATTACCAGGAGAACGATCACAGCACCTGGATGTCAACATTACCGAGCACGTTTGCCGTTTACATTCATGACCTTTCCTATTGTTTGCCAAAGTACGCGCACGTTCGCCGTTTACATCCACGACCTCTCCTACTGATTGCTGAAGTATGCACATGTTTGCCGTTAACATCCTTGACCCCTCCTATTGTTTGCCGAAGTACGTGCACGTTTGCCGTAAATTACCATCCATGAAACTCCTACTGTTTGCCGAAGTACGCACATGTTTGCCGTTAACATCCTTGACCCTCCTATTGTTTGCCGGGGTACGCGTACGCCTGTCGTTTACACCCGTGACTCCTCCTTCTGTTGGCCGGGGTGTGTTACACGCCTGTGACGCGCTCTCATTGACACGGAGCGTGGGCCACGGTGCGGACTAGTGCTTCACGGCGCTATCCAATACCGATCCTGGGCTTTCTACCGCGGGTTTCCTGGCAGCAAGGTGTGCTTTTATTTTGTGTGAAAAGGTTAGTTATGGAATATTAATGTCCAGTTTTTGTGCGAAACTTAACTCCAGTTAACGAAATGTAAATTAAACAATAAGATTGGATGAATAAACGTGCTTCTGTGGCCCTTTACGCTTTTTCGGGACTAGCGGATAGCGATAGGAGTTGCCACTCAAAAGGTAAGCACGCACTTCCCAGCTTTTTGTGTGTACAAGTCAGGCCTAATGTGGTTTAAGTTAAACATATTATGTTGTCAGAATACAACAGCTAAAAGGTGGCTGTGATCTTAGTAAAGTTCTGTTCCTCATAACTTTTGCTTCCTTGGAGATTTTACTGCACAAATACTACTTACAACGGGCATTTACACTTAGTTTATATTTCCACGTGTTGGTTATATTATATGAAATATTGAAAATATTTCTATTTATAAATGTAAAAACACAGATAAATGGGGACTTTAAAGCCAACACGCGGCGTCTAACGTATGGAGCGTTGATCGGTCGGAGTTCTCAGCACATAGTTCTTGTGTTGTTTATTTTACTGGCAGGATATCCGTAATTAAAATGTACTTTAATGATTATAAATGAAAAACATGCATTTGATGAGTTGCATCACACAGGGAAGAATTTGGTACTTGTATAGCAAACATCCGGGTACAACAGGTCCACCTTCATCTTACTAGCTGGGCGAGCTGTTTATTAGACGTAATGAACACTTCTCGCTCTATCCTGCCTATCATAGCAGTAATTCACAGAGTACGGCACTTGAACAGTTCACTGTTAACACTATTTCTCCATGTTAAGACTTTTAACCAAACATAAAACATAATTCGAGCATATTTGTCGTACCATCAAAAATAATTTCAAATATAAAATCGATGGATGAATAAAAAAAATAACATTAACAGTCATATCATTGTATATCTATAAGGAATACATATGATATATTGAGATGTATACGTAAAACGTCCCTGCGTGTGATGTATTGACTCAGACAGAGAGCCGGAGGTGGTCAAATCCGAAGCTTTATGTCAAATCTGCTTCCAGAAAGACATAATACAATCAATCGAATGCAGAAACAATGTAAAGTATAATGAATGATAAATTGACATTTTGTTTGTAGCGTATAAAACAAATCAAAAAGCTATCATATTACCGAGCCTTTGGCGATTGGCTTACAACTGGAAGCGAGTCCATCAATCTCATAAAAACAAACAAAATGGATATCATGTCATGTAACTAATACCTTCAGCAAAGTAGACAATTGTGGCTGTCATATTTAATCAAAACATTAAGTCGATATGAATGACGTCACAATCTAATTCAGTTCTGTATTTAAGCAATGATTGTTTTAGCAAATGTTGTTATGGTCCTACAACACACATTGCTATTGATGACAAACTTAATACAGTCCGGTAGGGCTTTATGTAAGTTTGTCAGCAATAGAAATGTGTGTATCATGGCCGTAACAATATTTGTTAAAATATTCAATATGTATATTTACATTTTGAAAGAGTAGTTATGCTTTATTTAGTTACTTCGAACAGTTCTTTGAACATAAATTAAGTGTTAACAGCGATGAAAAAGATGACGTCACAAAAGAGATTGATGACGTTACAATAGCAAATGCTGTTATAGTCTCACAACAACATTTGCCTTCCCCATGCATGTATCCCTTGACTACTAGAATTCAGTATCTTATGTTATCCTCGCCAACCATGCAGGGAACATTTGTATCATATTCTATTGTACCTCGCCTACTAGAGTACAATATTCTATTAGATATGTCATACTTCGCCTACTAAAGTAAATTATTCTATGAGATATGTTATACCCCGCCAACTAGAGTACAATATTCTATGAGATATGTCATACTCGCCTACTAGAGTACAATATTCTATGAGATATGTCATACCCCGCCTACTGGATTACAATATTCTATTAGATATGTCATACCTCGCCTACTAGAGTACAATAGTCTATGAGATATGTTATACCCCGCCTACTGGATTACAATATTCTATGAGATATGTCATACTTGCCTACTAAAGTACGCTATTCAATGAGATATGTCATACCCCGCCTACTAAAGTACATTATTCTATGAGATATGTCATACCCCGCCTACTAGAGTACAATATTCTATTAGATATGTTATACCTCGCCTACTAGAGTACAATATTCTAATACCTCGCCTACTAAAGTACATTATTCTATGTTATATGTTATACCCCGCCAACTGGAGTACAATATTCTATGAGATATGTCATACCTCGCCTACTAGAGTACAATAGTCTATTAGATATGTTATCCCCCGCCTACTAGAGTACAATATTCTATTAGGTATGTTATACATCGCCTACTAGAGTACAATATTCTAATAGATATGTCATACCTCGCCCACTAGAGTACATTATTCTATTAGATATGTCATACCACGCCAACTAGAGTACAATATTCTATTAGGTTGGTTATACCCCGCCTACTAGAGTACAATATTCTATTAGATATGTTATACCTCGCCAACTACAGTACAATACTCTATGAGATATGTCATACCCCGCCAACTAGAGTACAATATTCTAGGAGATATGTTATATCCTGCCTACTAGAGTACAATATTCTATGAGATATATTATACCCCGCCTACTAGAGTACACTATTCTATTAGATATGTCATACCCCGCCTACTGGATTACAATATTCTATGAGATATGTCATACCTCGCCTACTAGAGTACAATAGTCTATGAGATATGTTATACCCCGCCTACTGGATTACAATATTCTATGAGATATGTCATACTTGCCTACTAAAGTACGCTATTGTATGAGATATGTCATACCCCGCCTACTAAAGTACATAATTCTATGAGATATGTCATACCCCGCCTACTAGAGTACAATATTCTAATACCTCACCTACTAAAGTACATTATTCTATGTTATATGTTATACCCCGCCAACTGGAGTACAATATTCTATGAGATATGTCATACTCGCCTACTAGAGTACAATATTCTATGAGAAATGTCATACCCCGCCTACTGGATTACAATATTCTATTAGATATGTCATACCTCGCCTACTAGAGTACAATAGTCTATTAGATATGTTATACCCCGCCTACTAGAGTACAATATTCTATGAGATATGTCATACTCGCCAACTAAAGTACGCTATTCTATGAGATATGTCATACCGCGCCTACTAAAGTACATTATTCTATGAGATATGTCATACCCCGCCTACTAGAGTACAATATTCTATTAGGTATGTTATACCTCGCCTACTAGAGTACAATATTCTAATAGATATGTCATACCTCGCCCACTAGAGTACACTATTCTATTAGATATGTCATACCTCGCCAACTAGAGTACAATATTCTATTAGGTTGGTTATACCCCGCCTACTAGAGTACAATATTCTATGAGATATGTTGTACCTCGCCAACTAGAGTACAATATTCTATTAGATATGTCATACCTCGCCTACTAGAGTACACTATTCTATTAGATATGTTATACCTCGCCTACTAGAGTACAATATTCTATTAGATATGTCATACCTCGCCCACTAGAGTACAATATTCTATGAGATATGTCATACCTCGCCAACTAGAGTACACTATTCTATTAGATATGTTATACCTCGACTACTAGAGTACAATATTCTATTAGATATGTTATACCTCGCCAACTAGAGTACAATATTCTATGAGATATGTCATACTCGCCTACTACAGTGCAATATTGTATGAGATATGTCATACCCCGCCTACTGGATTACAATATTCTATTAGATATGTCATACCTCGCCAACTAGAGTACAATAGTCTATGAGATATGTTATACCCCGCCTACTAGAGTACAATATTCTGTGAGATATGTCATACTCGCCAACTTAAGTACGCTATTCTATGAGATATGTCATACCCCGCCTACTAAAGTACATTATTCTATGAGATATGTCATACCCCGCCTACTAGAGTACAATATTCTATTAGGTATGTTATACCTCGCCTACTAGAGTACAATATTCTAATATATATGTCATACCTCGCCCACTAGAGTACACTATTCTATTAGATATGTCATACCTCGCCCACTAGAGTACAATATTCTATTAGATATGTTATACCTCGCCTATTAGAGTACAATATTCTATTAGATATGTCATACCTCGCCAACTAGAGTACACTATTCTATTAGATATGTTATACCTCGCCAACTAGAGAACAATATTCTATGAGATATGTCATACCTCGCCTACTAGGTACAATATTCTATTAGATATGTTATTCCTCGCCTACTAGAGTACAATATTCTAATATATATGTCATACCTCGCCCACTAGAGTACAATATTTTATTAGATATGTCATACCTCGCCAACTAGAGTACAATTTTCTATTAGATATGTCATACCTCGCCTACTAGGTACAATATTCTATTAGATATGTTATTCCTCGCCTACTAGAGTACAATATTCTATGAGATATGTTATACCCCTTCAACTAGAGTACACTATTCTATGTTATATGTAATACCCCGCCTACTAGAGTACAATAGTCTATGAGATATGTTATACCCCGCCTAGTAGAGTACATTAGTCTATGAGATATGTCATACTTCGCCTTCTAGAGTACAATAGTCTATGAGATATGTCATACCTCGCCAACTATAGTACACTATTCTATTAGATATGTTATACCTCGCCTACTAGAGTACAATATTCTATTAGATATGTTATGCCTCGCCAACTAGAGTACAATATTCTATGAGATATTTCATACCCCGCCAACTAGAGTACAATATTCTATGAGATATGTTATACCACGCCCACTAGAGTACAATATTTTATTAGATCTGTCATACCTCGCCAACTGGAGTACACTATTCTATTAGATATGTTATTCCTCGCCCACTAGAGTACAATATTCAATTAGATATGTCATACCTCGCCCACTAGAGTACAATATTATATGAGATATGTTATACCCTGCCTACTAGAGTACAATATTCTATTAGATATGTTATACCTCACCAACTAGAGTACACTATTCTATTAGATATGTTATACCTCGCCCACTAGAGTACAGTATTATATCAGATATGTCATACCTCGCCCACTAGAGTACAATATTCTATTAGATATGCAATAGTCTATGAGATATGTTATATCCTGACTACTAGAGTACAATATTCTAGTAGATATGTTATACCCCGCCTAGTAGAGTACAATATTATATGAGATATGTTATGCCTCGTCAACTAGAATACAATATTCTATGAGGTATGTCATACTCGCCTACTAAAGTACATTGTTCTATGTACACTATTCTATTAATGAGATATGTTATATCCTGACTACTAGAGTACAATATCCTATGTTATATGTTATACACCGCCTACTAGAGTACAGTATTATATTAGATATGTCATCCCTCGCCTACTAGAGGACAATATTCTATGAGCTATGAGATATGTCATTCTCGCCTTCCAAAGTACAATAGTCTATGAGATATGTTATTCCCCGCCTACTGGATTACAGTATTCTATTAGATATGCAATAGTCTATGAGATATGTTATGCCCCGCCTACTAGAGTACAATATTCTATGAGATATGTCATACTCGCCTACTAAAGTACAATAGTCTATGAGATATGTTATACCCCGCCTACTGGATTACAATATTCTATTAGATATGTCATACCTCGCCTACTAGAGTACAATATTCTATTAGATATGTCATACCTCGCCTACTAGACTACAATAGTCTATGAGATATGTTATACCCCGCCTAGTAGAGTACAATAGTCTATGAGATATGTCATACTTTGCCTTCTAGAGTACAATAGTCTATGAGATATGTCATACCTCGCCAACTATAGTACACTATTCTATTAGATATGTTATTCCTCGCCTACTAGAGTACAATATTCTATTAGATATGTTATGCCTCGCCAACTAGAATACAATATTCTATGAGATATGTCATACCCCGCCAACTAGAGTACAATATTCTATGAGATATGTCATACCTCGCCAACTAGAGTACAATATTCTATGAGATATGTTATATCCTGCCTACTAGAGTACAATATTCTATGAGATATGTTATACCTCGCCTAGTAGAGTACAATATTTTAGAGTACAATATTCTATGAGATATGTCATACCTCGCCAACTAGAGTACAATATTCTATGAGATATGTCATACCTCGCCAATTAGAGTACAATATTCTATGAGATATGTCATACCTCGCCAACTAGAGTACACTATTCTATTAGATTTGTTATACCTCGCCTACTAGAGTACAATATTCTATTAGATATGTTATACCTCGCCAACTAGAGTACAGTATTATATTAGATATGTCATACCTCGCCCACTAGAGTACAATATTCTATTAGATATGTCATAACCCGCCTACTAGAGTACAATATTCTATTAGATATGTCATACCTCGCAGTACAATATTCTATGAGATATGTTATACCCCGCCCACTAGAGTACAATATTCTATTAGATATGTCATACCTCGCCTACTAGAGTACAATATTCTATTAGATATGTCATAACCCGCCTACTAGAGTACAATATTCTATTAGATATGTCATACCTCGCCCACTAGAGTACAATATTTTATTAGATATGTCATACCTCGCCAACTGGAGTACACTATTCTATTAGATATGTTATACCTTGCCCACTAGAGTACAATATTCTATTAGATATGACATACCCCGCCTACTAGAGTACAATATTCTATTGGATATGTCATACCCCGCCTACTAGAGTACAATATTCTATTAGATATGGTATACCTCGTTAACTAGAGTACAATATTCTATGAGATATGTCATACCTCGCCAATTAGAGTACAATATTCTATGAGATATGTCATACCCCGCCAACAAGAGTACAATATTCTATGAGATATGTTATACCTCGCCCACTAGAGTACAGTATTATATTAGATATGTCATACCTCGCCCACTAGAGTACAATATTCTATTAGATATGTCATACCTTGCCTACTAGAGTACACTATTCTATTAGATATGTTATACCCGCCCACTAGAGTACAGTATTATATTAGATATGTCATTACCTCGCCCACTAGAGTACAATATTCTATTAGATATGTCATACCTCGCCTACTAGAGTACAATATTCTATGATATATGTCATACCTCGCCAACTAGAGTACAATATTCTATGAGATATGTCATAGAATAGTGTACTCTAGTAGGCAAGGTATGACATATCTAATAGAGTACACTATTCTATTAGATATGTTATACCTCTCCTACTAGAGTACAATATTATATGAGATATGTCATACTCGCCTACTAAAGTACGCTATTCTATCAGATATGTCATACCCCGCCTACTTAAGTACATTATTCTATGAGATATGTCATACCCCGCCTACTAGAGT
>NW_018479710.1:0-27322 GCF_002113885.1 Mizuhopecten yessoensis | reverse complement strand
ACCTACACATGTGTTACCACAACTTCGCTCTGTTCTGCCTCTACCGTTATACATACACATACATCTGTTCGTATACTTTACTCCTGTAACATTGAAAGTGGGTCAGGTTCGTCTTTTAGGGGAAACTTTATCACACTCTATCCCAGGTATCTACTGTCCATATTCAAAAAGATATTCTTCAAGGAAAAGTTGACGGACAGAAGATTTCATGCCAGGCCAGCTTATAAATATTATATAGATCCATACCGGTCTGTATTGGTATTGTTAGATGCTAAATGCATTGTTAGAAAGTATGTCTTTCAAGCTTTCAAGCTAATCATCAAAACATTCATAGATACCTTTTCCTTTGATAATTACTCGATGCCGTTGCACTTGACGATTGCAGACTTTCTTTGAAAATACGATGTTCATCATCATCTGCTGTAAATAAAACAACACTCATTGTACTTGCGTGGTTGCATATAGTAACTATTCATATATCAAAATAAACACTTATCAACTTACTGACATAATGTATGATGTGCTATCAGCAAAATGTAATATCACAACAAGACTGAAATTAAATCGAAAGGGGAGATTATCTTTATATTCCACTGATCCAGCAATTTTGCAGCTATCAAACTTAATTTTGGCATGGCTTGTGTTTGCTGTTGTGACATTCATAGCAGCCAGATCACCTGGGAAAATATGATAACCCTGTATATTAACTAGTCAAGTCATTTATTCAGAATTCATAAAGTTCAACAAATTATTTTCGATCCAAATGGACCTGCATTGCTCACCTGCTATTAATGTCACACCTGTGGCCTTGGATGTTGGAAAAGGTCATTCAGTTGAACAAAACCTCAAGCACTTAATCCTAGCAAGCTACTGGTAAAATATCCTGTGACTTTTGGTTAGTTATCGAGAAGTCATTTTAAGATTTTTACACATTTGACCCCTGTGACCTTCATGTAGAAAGCGGGTCAAGGCATTTTTTTCTAAACAAACTTGATATCCCTTGTCCTACACCAACAATGTTAGAGGTTTTACACGGCGAAAAACTTTTGACAGGCGCCGCGTAACCTCTAACTGCCCATAGTTGATTTTCCCGATGCTGATCCAATCACATTTTCAAAGTTCGGATTAAGAAAGAGTATATCGTGTTTACATACATTTAAATGGTCAAAACGGTCCAATAAATATTCCTTTCCATAAATCCATGATTATATGAGAAAAATTTCATGTCAAAGACATAAATAATGAGTTTTTCCTCATTCGAAGCGAAGCAGACAGCATTTGCCACGATTTTTCCGGTTAATACAAAAATGGATTACATGTAATGTTTCACAAGCGGAATACAAACAAACTCCGTATCATTTCGTTCCGTTTGAAATCCCCCTGATATTTTTTATTAATCCAGAAGTCATGTTTTAAATATAGGTCAGAGATGTGCTACAACGACATGGACATGTATTTTGAGTGTTCTATTCCGTAATATACTATATATTTGTGTCTGTAACATATATATGATATCTATATTATATAAACCGTGAGTAGACATCGTTGTCATGAACTGTTAACCACTTATGTGAGTTTTTCAAGCCGATTTTGTTCCGCCCGGATTTCGGGCGGAAACTGCATCAAAGAATTAGTGCTTCGGAAATGAGAGGGCGCAGTCGGCAAAATCATATCCGATTGAAAAAAGGCCGACCAGCGGCCTCTCATGTTATGGGAGTATCCCTTGTCCCAGCATGCTACTGGCCAAAAATCATCACCATAGGTTTTTTTAGTACATTTGACTAATATTACCTTAATTGGTGTAGGCTGTTCATTTGAACAAAAGTGATAGCCTTTCATGCTAGCATGTAACTGGAAAACATTATCATTCTGGGACATTTGATTATTCAGAAGACTTGGCCTCTATTCAAAAGAAGTATATAGAAAGATTTTAACATATTTGCCCTTTTTTATCTTGGCAGGAGGTCAAAATCATTCGTTATTAATTCAACAAACCTTATTTCCTTTTGACCTTTCGGTTCTTAAGATCAAGTTGCTTCAAATGTTTGACATATTTGACCCATGTGACATTGAAGATACGTCAAGGTAATTCATTTGAACAAAGTTAATAGCCCTTCATTCCAGCATGTGAACGACAAATTATCATCACCTTGATCCTTTTTGTAATCCAGAAATAGTGTTTAAGGTTTGAATAAGCCAATTGACCATTGTGATGCCATCAGGTCATTCAATTGAACAAACTTGGGCCATTTGTTGATTAAATATTTTAACACAAGAGGCCCAGAAGGGCCTGTATCGCTCACCTGTTTGTTTTGTTACATATAGTTGTTGGCCAACTATTGTAAATATAGGTTAATTGGATATTCAGAACCGTTGACGGTTTACAGTTATTCAACCCCTGTGACCTTGACAGTAGGTCAAGGTCATTTTCATTCGCAAACTTTGTTGTGCGCAAACATAGAATGGTACTGGCCAAATATCATAACTCTAGGCCTTTCGGATCTTCAGAAGTCGTTCGAAGGTGTAGGTATAAACAACATATTTAGTACATGTATTACTCCAGAGACCATTTATTACTATGTGTACTAGACAACTTGGAAAGGATTTTGTCATATCAAAATAAAGATTTTAGAATGAATTTCATCAAAATGTAGTATATGAGTTGACCTGCAGAGACAGTAGACTAATTATATTTTAAGTAGTGCAGTGTACCAAACCACAGTGTGATAACTCCAACTATTGTAATGTAATAACTCATATTCATGCACATAGAGAAAATAATCATAGAACAGTGTATTGTAGTTTTGCTTGTTACTGTTTTCAAATTTCAGATATCAGATGCCACAAGGGTTTGTTCTGCACACTTTCTAGACAGTGAGATAAGAAAGACATTGACAGGCAAAAGGTTTCTTCGACCTGGAAGCGACCAAGTGTATTTCCCTTGAAATCTCAAGTAAAACAAAAGGCGTCCAACACTTAAGTACAACCTTAACTTTTATCCCCAAACTTTTGGGCTCCATCTAAGGAAGCCACATGTAAAATATCATGTCATTTACAGGTTTTGACATATTTATTCCTTGTAATGCAAACTTTGCCAGGCTCCATCCTAGGCGGCTGCAAGCCAAATTTTATGATTCTATGCATTTTGGTTCTTAAGAAGAAACCATTTGAAGTGCTGAACATACTTGAATCATGTGACCTTGAAAGTAGGCCAAGGTCATTTTAATTCTCCAACTGTGTTGGCCTTCATCCTAGAAAGCTACCAGACAGATATTATGCTTCTATGCATTTCAATTATTCAGAAGAAGCCGTTTGTAGTGTACAGGTTCGACATATGATCCCTGTGACCTTGAAAGTAGATGAATGTCATTTTCATTCTCAACCTTTGTCTAGATCAATCCTAATAAGCTACCAGGCAAATATCAAGATTTTATGCGTTTCGGTTCTTCAGAAGAAGCCGTTTGAAGTATTTGACTTATTTGACCCCTGTGACCTTGAAAGTAGGTCAAGGTCATTTTCACTCACTAACTCTGTCAGGCTCCTTCCCAAGAAGCTACGCGACTGATATTAAGATTTTATTCCTTTCAATTCTTCAGAAGAAGTTGTTTGAAATTTTTGACATATTTGACCCCTGCGACCACTCCATCCTTCAGAAAACGTCTAAGGTAAAAGTTGGCAGATGCTGGACAGACAAACGATAGACGCCATGCCATGGCATAAGCTCGCTAGCCCTTTGGGCAGTTTAACTAAAATGTTGACACTGAACGGGCCAGGTGAAATTTTAACAGTAACTTTGTTTTGACCCTCTAAAGAACTATTAATTTGTATGAGTTAAAGTTTATGACAATATATTGGATAAGAAAAGAAATATATAGAGCAATGACACCAAACTCATGTGTTCGGGTGTCGCAGTGGATAGCACGTCTATGTTTCACCTAGATGGCCGGGGTTCAACATCCTGATCGGACATGGAAAGGGAAGGAGATATATAAGTTGATACAACTTGTTTCATAATTGTTACATAAATAAGGTTTTTATCATCAAAATTCTATTTATGATAAGGTTTGTCTAAAGTTCTGACAGCAGAAAAAGCTGAGACATGGAGTCAGAAAACAAATGCATTCTGTAAAGCGATAACATGAAATTCTGAAATTCTGTTTATAGTAACGCATGACATTTTTGTTTTTACTCAATATGGCTGAAACACACACTCAAACATGAGACGATGTTTCATGATAATAAGACAAAAACACTAGAACTGTTGCTTATGGGCCCTGTATGAGCTTAATTAACAAGTGAAAAAAATATAGAAAGATCAAGGCTTATGGAAACGTCTAACGTCAGATGTCGTACCAACAGACCGATGGAAAAGAAACACACTGCTTCTGTGACCTTTGACCCGATGAACACGTATTTGTCTCAATGTAGCTTTCATAATTGGCTACGATACTCTGATGTATATGTGTATACAAAATATCTATCACTTCTGAAATAATTAGCCATTTCAGTAATGTAATTCATTTGTGATCATTGACCTTTAACCCCACGATCTCAGAAGTTTGTCAGTAGAGTAGCTTGCATTAATGTCTGTCACAAGATATCAGAAATGAGACAATATAATATCTGTCACAAGATATCAGAAATAAGACAACATATATGTCACAAGATATCAGAAATGAGACAATATATGTCACAAGATATCAGAAATGAGAAATGTTTGTCAGAAGATAAATTTCAATCAGCTACAGTAAAACCCACTTACTTACAAGTGGCTAATTATATAATGGGCTTTCCAGTCACATTTGGTGTGATAGTCTGAGACTAGTCAAATCTTTTGATAGACTAATAGTTCTAGAAACTACTAGCCTGGTTAACTAGTCACAATGTGATATTACTTCATCAGTTGAATAATATCGGGTTGGTGAAATTATCACATGGACCGCCAAAATTGTCCAATTGACTAGTGGTTTTTAAAATCAGTTTCTAGCCCCGTATTAACTTCACACTTGTAACCTTAAAGGTTGACAACGGTCAAATATATTTATATGGACTTATACTAATAAGACTAAGGCTCAATATCATTAAATAAAACCTTGATCATTCAAAAAGAACCTGTTAAAATATTGAATGTCTAACAAGGTTCCATTCACTAAAACAAACTTTGTAGCCTTTCATACCAGCATGCTACTGTCCATAATCAGATGAGGGAAAGGTAGGTTATTTTTATTTCGCGGGTAAAGAAAAGTGCGCCAACTTTATATTTACCTGGGCACGCACAGAGTTGTTTTGACAGGTGTAATGGCGTGACCCATTGTTTTCATTTCTGCTTCTGTTATTGTGAAGTATTCGGGAGTTAGCGTGAAATACAGCTCACGGTAAGTTATATTTTAATCATCGATAGATCTGTGTGTATCTCGTGAGTTAGATTGTTGATTCTGTGTATATTTGACCGTGTAATAAACGGTATTTCTTAAATTTAGTAAACAGGTGCGAAATTGTATGGATCGCAGTGAGAGCGAATGGGTGTGTGTGGTAGTTGTTTATATATTGAATTATGATCATTAGTGCTTATTAATATATAATAACAAAGTAACAATAACATTATACAAATGGTATTGTGGTCATTAATATATACGATTGAGAATAGATGAGTGAGCGACGTGGTGTGTTTACGCATGTTGCAGAATGTTGTACAAGGAATATGTTTAAAGCGTATATTATAGATATGTAATATGATAGTGTAGATTTACCTACCACTGCTTCGCGATCGTTTATATTTTTTATAAAAATATAAAATATTTTCAAACATATTGACAGATATTTGTTTTATTATGATATTACTGGGATTACAATTTGATTATATAATTGCGACCTGACCACCGATCACCGATTTATTTATAACTTAATTGATATATTACCTATACATGTGCCAAAACAAAAATATCTGATCAGTGGTCGATCGAACTATTAATCGGTAATTGCAGTTTCAATCCACCCTCTGCATTCTGATCAATACACCTGAACTTTCGTCATTACTCGAGAAACATCTACTGCTTTGCCGCCTACATACTTGTCTCTGCTTTGCAATTGAACTTATTAATTGATTATCAATATATGTAAGTAATTTAAGAAAGATATATATACCATTATTCATCTCCAGATTTGCAAGTATATTATTCTATTATGGCCCTTTCCCAAGGGAACTGTTCTCTTATAATGCTGTCTGGGGAGGTATAGTGCCCGAGCCGTTAGGAAAGGGCACTATACCTCTCCAGACAACACTAAAAGAGAACTGTTCCCGAGGGAAAGGGTCATAACAGATTTAGTACATCACATGACTGTCATTTGACAATAAAAAGTAACATATTTAATAATTAACAACAAATGGCAATATACGATAATTTTTTGAGTAGATCTCTTCTTGTTTGTTGCATATTCAATTCACTGGATTGAGATCACCGCTAGGTCACATACAATATATGTGGCAGGGATAGCCTGTCCAAGTATTATGGATAGTGTAGTAATTAAATTGTAATGTTTTAAGAAAGGCGGATGAATGAAGTAATATTAGTGGAGTTTAATATGTAATTATGTCTTGTTTGTTCAGGTGTACATGTATTGTGTGTTTAGTATCTTGTCTTGTTCAGTGTCATTGTCCATGTGTCAGTTGTTCAGTGCCATGTGCTTTTGTTTATGTTTTGTTCTGTAACCTGTGACCTGTTTGTGACCTGTAACCCCATACTTACCTGTTGGTCATGTGACCTTTCCTACCTGCCCATGCAATTCACCTGAGTGTAAATCAGTTCTGGCAGACAGGTTGGAGGGATTGACCATATGTAAAAGGTAGGAGTTAATATGTTCAAAATTAATGTAATTTTGAAGATACTCTTTTCATGTAATAGCTAACTGTAAAACAGATTGTATTTACTCTCCAAATTAGGATGAGATATTTTGAGTAACTAGTATAGTGTACTTTATTGATGTACTGAGTAATGTTCAGGCTATATGCTCTGTGAATATTTGGAAATTTGAAATAACTTCTTTCTATTTCTATTTTAATGATAATGTAAATATATCAGACTAAATCAATTACATACTACGATGTAACAGCTATTGATTGTTCTTGCAAGTAGTGTAAAGAGTCATTGGTTATTTGTTCAGATTCGCCTGCAGTTATATATACTGGATTATCAGGATTATGTGGGAACCCTTGTCGCATTGATAGAGTAAGTTCATTACAGTTATATATAATATAAACAATGTATATTACAAATGATATATGTTATTGGTCTAAGTAATGTGTAATATATTAGCCAGTTAAATAGGTTATAAAGTCTATTTTGTCCATGAGCATTGTTATATAAAGTCAATGAAATCAGTAAATATATTGTGAAATAAATCATAAGTATGAAATATGATTAATAATAAATGATAAATGTAATTATACAGATAATGATATGAAACCTTGTAATAGGTACAGTGTAATGTTTTAGTAACAAGGTGGTGTCTACTGCATGTTGTCTTATACGTTCGTTATTGTGTTCTTGTAGGGTGTAAGATCCTTCCAGCTAGTCTGAGGTCCACAAATGGAATAATTAAAAGAATGGAAACCAAGAACGTGTTTGTTGTAACGCCTCTGCCCAAATCCCATCCCTGTTTCATATACGGTCCCCCTTTCCAGTAGGAAGTCTTTAAGGACTGCGACGTCAAACGGTGTCGCCTACTTCGTCTTTATGCATTGCTGAGCCTCTGCAAAGAAATCGGCATTTCTGGTCCCGAAATTCGAAGCCATTTTGGCAGACGACAACAATGAAGTGAAAGTAGAATATGTACAGCGCCCTCTGGAGAAGGGGCGCAACTCTTAGCGTCACGCTACTTTTCCCGCAGTCTCAGCGGTCCAATAAAAAAGGTATAGTGCCCGTCTTTAAGTATAGTTACCGTTGTCAAGGGCGGATGCTAACTATACCAAATAGAACCACGGACTTAGATAACCTTATCTAATTCCGTGGTAGAACAAGGGTAGTTATCCAATAGCTATCCTAGAAATTATCATGTGATGTACTAAATCTCAATAATGCCCTCGTTGTTCCGTATCAATAACTTGACCATGTTTGCCGTGATTTTGCCGATGTTGACTTGGATAGTTCGAACTACTTTTTACTCGGCTTAATTTCGTGTAATTCGAACAGGATTGACAATATTTATTTAATTTTGTTCGAACTTACCAAATGTTTACCGTAACAATTAAATCTCGCCTTGATTTTACATCCAAAGTAGTAAGGAGTATATAGAGGACTAGTGGAGTATCACTACTGACACCTGTTAAGGATTTGCTCTTCTGAGGTTTAAATCATGTTCTGGTACAACAGGATTCTATTAATTTAACAACATATGACCACTTATAAAAGCAAGCATGCAACGGAAAAACGTATCAAAATAACTTGAAACCTATTGCTAGCAAGAATTTCAAAAGAAAATATTAAAATGACAAAGAGCTATGGCGGGTTGCTATGCCTATTTCCCCAAACGCTATGATCCGCTATAGTGCGCGCTTCCAACCGTGCACTGTTGTGACGCGTCCTCATGTATTTCTATAAAGGTAGCTCAATCGGAATCCCGTGTCTAAGAATAGATTATTATAAACAGACGAATTCAAGGCAATGGCTAGTAATACATGCGTTTCACGATAAAGACTCAACAAAATGCGTTTTTCGCGTTGTGCTGTATAAAACACAAGATCGTACAATCATTACCAACAGTTTGAAAGGATTTAGTTTTCATTACTACTGCCTACGTCATGCCGTTACATGTTTTCTTAAAAACACACATCTTGCTTTTATTCTTCCTTTACCTTGGAATGATAAAAATACATATAGTTTTCGAATAGCATGTCTTACACGTGTATTGCGCTCATAACTTTGTGCTGCAGTCTTCCTGCATTTAAAACAAATGAGACTGGCCTCGACGATGAATTTTCCAGCATGTTCGGTATTATCTATGCGATAATAACACTTTCATTGTTTTGCTTTGCCTTTTTTTATTTTAACTCTGACGCAACAATCCCATATATTTTGTATTTCGGCATCGTTTGTTTGCGTTAAGATAATAAATAAAAATACTAGTGCCAATTGG
Organism: Mizuhopecten yessoensis; assembly: GCF_002113885.1. NCBI lineage: Eukaryota > Metazoa > Mollusca > Bivalvia > Pectinida > Pectinidae > Mizuhopecten > Mizuhopecten yessoensis. The sequence goes on along the minus strand of NW_018479710.1, from coordinate 18,190 downwards.
AGGGTAAAACAATTCATAAATATTTAAAACGATGTCTCAACTAAAAAGCGTAGCTGTAATGTACATTCAATATAGAAGATAAATCAATTGGTATGTTATTACACTATCAATAAAATGTTCTATTGATTTGAAAAATATTTATCACTTAATAAGGAAAATGATCACATGCATAAATATTTTAAAAAAAAGATATAGTGTATCCGAATGTGGATTCGAACCTTCACTGTTCACATTTTCTGGTTACAAGCTAACTGCGTTACACATTAGGCTGCATCGGATATAGACAAAAATGGAAATACAAACTGCTTTAACCCAATAACATCTGTCGCAGTTTTAAAAACTTGATCAACCCAGTTTTTCATTATTTTGAGCACTTTCCCAAAGGAGGACCACTTTTCCGTCATACGATTTGTTTTTGCATATTACATCATGGAATCAAAAAATTTATTCAAAAGTTGGTCCTCGGATGGGAAAGTATTGAAAGTATCTTTTTAAGTCGGGGAAACCCCTTCACTTTCATAGATATAGTGAATATGGCTATATTTGCAGTATTATATTAACAATACCGAATATCTCAACAGTTCAAAAATTCATATTCAATTGGTTTTATATCTATTCCATGCATTTTTGCTACTAAAGATTATTTACTCATCAATATTTTTTTCCGTTTTCAAAAATGCCAATTTCCTAAGCTCCAGGCAATGTAAAAATTTCACCCTTTTTAACACTTGATTAAACACTGCAATTGTAATCGCGTTGCCATTTGTAATTGCAGAAAGCAGAGACGTATATATTACATACAATACGTCTCTGCAGAAAGTTATTATTTTTCTGTACATCTTTATAACGTTCAACATAATAACAACTATCAAAAAGTGTGTAAGTTTTATAAGAATTGGTCGAGAAATTAATTCTGTAAAGCAATGACAGCTTAATTCATATCTAGCTGCGATAACGTAGCTGCGATAACGTTCATTTAGTACAGTAGCCTTCTGACGACGAGAATTATTTTTACACGATGGGATAACGTTAACATGTACTATATAGGCACAATTGTTATATTGTAAAAACATGTGGTATTTTACTGGATTGTTTGTTATGAAGCATGATATTTTGATACATTGATCAATAATAGTCACTGACTGTAGTGTGACAGTAGGCCTAGTTTAAATGTTGTTAATATCTTGAGTTGTCAAGCACATGTTTTTAAACAATGTCCATTCAAACGATATTTAATCTTATTCAAGTGTTTCCCAATGTTCAATACGGTTTTCATTCAAATGTAAATACCTTTACTATCTTGATTAACCGTTCGTCCAGAACCGTCCGGAGAGAGCGAGAAAGGTAATGTTTTTGCAGAGAGCGTGTTCGCTGCTAGTGTGTGTGAATGTTGCCATTTTGTGAACTCTCGTGACCACTTGAACTATGTCAGTCGGCCGGGTCATTTGAGTGTTTATTCTATAAGAATCGTTGGAAATATCATTATGGGGTCCTCCTTAAAAGCGTCTTCAACCGACAACAAGCGTTTTCAATCGTGGTTTACATACGCCCCTCAGCAACTATTTTGTCTTGTGATCAGGTATTAATTGTTGCGTCATTTGTTTGTGAGAGTAACGTCATCAATTTTTGAGAAAACGACGTAATTTTCTCACAAAAACCAATGACGTAACAATCAATACCTGATCACAAGAGAAGATAACTCTGCAATACGCTAAGACGGAATAAGTTGCATTTTGGTTTCACAATGCTGATATGCAAGGACGCATATGATTAGTTGTCAAGTTTAACGCGTTAGTATTTAACGTGATAGCATTTAATGCGTTAACACTATTTTTAACGTGTTAAATTGTTGTTTAACGCGCTAAATCCTTGTTTAACGCGTTAAATGATGTTTTAACGCGTTAAATGCTAACGCGTTAGTTTATCTCGTTTTTGACATGAACGGCCTTTCATACTTAATAAACGGTTACCGTAAAGGTGTGCGTAAACTTATCCTATGTTTTCTAGTTCTTAAGTTCCTTAGATCTAGTCAGTCATTCGGTACTGGTTTGGAAATACCATATAATTTCCGGATTAGCAAAAGCTACGCTCTTTTTCGGTTTTGCCTTTTGCTATTTTTTGAATGATATGTTCCGTACGCAGAGACAAAATCCAATAGAAATACAAATGAAGCAACGTTTTTCATCGTAATAAATTCAACTTACTGCCTATTAATTTAAAACGTTTGCGTTTTCATTATGGATGCGACGGGAATTTTCCGAGTGCATCCAAATTTCGGCCTCGCATTAAACTATTACTATAAAGCGCGTGACTAGAATAATCTGAATCTAGATTTCATTTCTTCTAACAAGCACTAATAGCTTATTTGAAGAATACTGGTTTTTTTCCTTAGCTATTTTATTTGGGATTTCTTCCTTTTTAAATAAGATGTCGATACTTTTCTTTGACCAAATTGTATCAACTAGTGTCTCTATTATTCAATGAATGTATAAAATAATTACATTGGCTGTCATATGCACATAAAAACATATGTTTGGGCAGTTGTTTATATAAAATAAGACCTGACCTTATTGTCTCTTTTTTGTAAATAAAATGTTATGTCGTTTAGTAATGAATGTTCAAGCAATATACGTTTCATTCATATTGTCATATATATATATATATTCATTTGAACATATCTTTGAAGACAATACCGTTTTTATAGATATTCTTGTGTGTTACGACGCGCTCTAGTCCCACCTTCCACAACTCAACGACGGGGCAAAGTTTAACATTTAGCTTCAACACAATATATGGACATAATTGTTATATGTTACAAGAACAGAAGAATATTCGGAAATCTAAGGGCCTTATCTGTTTACATTCATTCCCATTTTGTTTTGGGAAAACTACGCATGACGATATATCCATACGGTTCCTAGAGAAAAACACGTCCTTTTATATTTTAAGATGACAATATAAGTGATAGTAAGAATATAATATGCATCTCAATATAAAAGGATTTGTTGTTATTTTTAGATTATCTTCGATAATGTATAATAGTGATCGTTTGAAAACAACCATAGCCTACCTTGGTCGTCTGGGTTCCCCTGCAGTTTGTTGATTTCCTCAGCACACTTCTGCACAATTGAACACACTTGCGGATGTATGCAACTGATTTTAGATACAAATCTTTGGTACTTTCCATAACCAATTGTTTCATAATTCATTAGACGTTGGAAGAGCTGTCGGATGTTTGTAATTTTAGATATATCGACCGATGACAGTGGGTTATTGCTAAATAGTTCTTTTACTTCCTCCAATTGTTCTCCGAAAATTTCTCGACTGATGTCGAATACCATTTTGTTATGGAGAATGCGAACCTCGGTACTCAGATTTGACGCCATGATGAAATGTTTCTTTGTATTCTGAAACGAAAAAGATATAATATCATAACAATTTTTAGATTTAGCACCGTTGAAAAACAAGTGTTACAGCAAAAATAAAGTTGATAGATATATTTTGTGTCACAACATGACATTTTTCCCTCAAACTAAACCGATCAATCAAAAAGTCGGATTTTAAGTGCAAAAATATTATAAACAAAGGACATTGTCAACTGTGATATTTTAATAGCCTGAAAGATTTTATATGGTGAAGCCTAGCTATAAATATCTTTTAGATTGTGTCAAATGTGGGTTTTTTGTTGAAATATTGTCAATATAAAACCGAGTAGCACAAAAACAAGGGTACAACTAAAAACGATAACAATAGGCACAGGGGAGAAACGAAAAACAAATTGGAAACCATAAGCACTCGGTGGTGACCCCAGGTGTCCTAGGAGCAAGCGTTACCTTCACTGATATTCCGTCCACCATGCATTATTGTTGAATTAAACACCAAAATATCGACATTTCCACCATAGGAATTATAATATATAAAGAAATAGGAGAGGAGTCGACAGCCTAAATGGGTGTTATTCTACATGCTAGTAAACATTAAAATTCAAAGTTCAACACATCTTTGTTATATTATTAAATAGTATCAGGGTTTGCATTATTAATTAAATGCTATTTTAGTGAAACATGTCGATCGATTACGGAAATGCATTATTGAAACAAATTGTGCTCTCGCTAATTCTACTAAATGCTGAATGTTTAAAACCAAAAAATTTCAATACAATCTTGAACATATTGCTTTGTCTTAAATATAATCTCCTTTATTTTTGTGTACAGAAATATTTGTAATGTTATATTTTTGCGTATGGCATTTGTTGATCTTTGTGAAATTGACTTTGAGAACACTTGCTAGACGTATGAAGTAAGCAAGCATGCACGCAAGCACCTATTCATACATTTAGTCGATGCAAAATGCCTAACAACATATGATTTTTCTTGTTAGATTTATTGTTATATAATTGCACAAAAACTATGTTTTATATATTTCACCCGTGTGAAATACGTATGTGACATTAAACACGGGACAAGAACAGATGCTTTGTCACCGTTGCACATACCTAATGAAAATTAAGCTATTGTGTAAAGACTGAACGCAAACCACAACTTACAGTGAGTTTTGTACCTGATACTACTTTACACTTGTGTTTTTTGTATTAATTTTCTCTGATTATTATCAGAGAGAAACAGCCATAATCGAATAAGTAGTTGACTGCCTTATTTATAGAATCGCTATCGTACACATTATGTGTTTACACATGATGAGTGTTTCTGTAAAGAAAGAAAAACGTTGGATTCAAAAAAACACATATAGATACAATACATTTATATTGTTTTCATACAGTTTTTAATTCATATTACACACTATGTAAATCCTATTCATTAGTTTACCTTTATAATGTTTATATTTGTGTATGTCATGCAACATTTTTATTGAAGTAAGCTCTTCAAAGAAAAACAACAGCATTGGGCGTTATAGTTAAGTTAGCGTGACTACTATTGGCTAATGAATATCTTCAAATAGGTCAGAATAGTATTACAATTATACATGATACAGACAATGACGTTTCCCGGTAGTATTATTAAAACCAAAACGTAATGAAATATTCTTGAAATAATAGCCTCACATTCTGCGAAGTTGATATATCTCTGGTCCATGCACCAAATTTCGATAAGAAAACTGAACAATAACATTCAACCACCGTTTGAAAAATCGCTTCAAATCAGTTTAAAAGCCTAAAGGAGCCTAATAGTTCATAATGTCACGAGAAATGTTTAGAATGTGCGCTGGTGCGCAATGGGTCTTCCATTGTTCTTATTTGCTCATCAACTAAATTCTCATAGAACTTATAGAATTACAAGTTAATCAAATAACACCAGAACCCAAAACGATCCAAGGTACATACAATAACATGTACGTTGAAAGGATGTGACCTAATTGTGTCTTTATAAAACCCTATTTCACGCTAGCACAAGCGAATAAGTCGGTTTACTCAACACAATGGAATTCTCTATTCAAGGGACCGAAGAAAACATTCATAACATCTCAAATAACTTTGTCAATGTTAGGGTCGTAGTAAAATATTGGTTTAGAAGTAGGCCAAATATTGTGTATATATATGTATGGATATGTTCACAGATTTTCGGTATGCCTTCACCATGTTTTAGGGCGGTGCAGGATTTAATGTTTGTTTATGATTCTCCACTGATAGATAGGTGTACAATAAATGCATACGTGTGTTTGTGCTGGATGTAAAGGACTAATAAATGTATGTATCGGATATTTGGCACAAGTAGGTAGGCGTACAGCAGCCATCAAAGTACAATGTGAGTGTATTACGGTAGTACATGATAAACTTTATATTTGTTTATAGTCATTCGTTCTTTTGTATATGTGTACAGTTAATTATGCTAATAATTCCATACAGGTCTTTGGGTTAAATGAACATGAACATATATTTACATATAATGAAAGAATAGGGAAACGCAGGGTAAACATTTGAGGTAATATAATGTTATGTATTTGAATGTTACTGTAAATACAATGTTTTATATTAAGTATAAAAAGGGCGTCTTAAATAAACAATCACCAGAACTTCATTAGATTATGACCGATTATTCATGAGTAATTGAAGAACATTTGACAGAACCCCCTCCCCCTCCCCAATATTGCAACATGAATTCGCCCGACTCAGTATCTCTCGTATGCCCCCTAGCGCATCTGTCACAGCCCTGAATATCTTGGAGTCAATCAGTGCCTTTCTAACGGGGGTATTGACCACACTTCTAATAAGGCAGCCCTTAATTGGTTCATCGAGAGTAGCGGGGGCATTCCGACGCCCCCTTATCCTCCTGTCAAATTAGTCCCAGAAATGTTCGATTGCTGACAAATTTGGACGGTACGGCTGCCAGCCGAGTTGGGTAATATTATGGTTTTATGGTCTTGACAAACTCTGGCTACACCGCCGGATATTATCATGCTGGAAACTTAGGTGATGCTGTTGCAAAACTGGAACTGCAACCGGGCAGAGGAATCATCCTTATATCTTACGGCTGTTAAATTTCCGGCTACCACAATCAATGGTGACTTAAATTCCTCCCAAGACCATAATCGAACCTCCCCGAAACCTATCCCTCTCAAATAGGCAAGTGTCGGCAAAACGTTCCCTATGACGTCGGTATACACGACGTCGACCGTCAGGACAAAAAAAAAAGAGTAAACCAAGACTCATCTTTGAAAAAGACACGTCTCCATTGCCTCATCGGAAATCATCTGGGAACATGTGCCGCCAACCAAGCGATACGACGCGCCCGACGTACACGAGTGAGAGGCAGACCAACGGAAGGACGACGATCTCGCAGACCAACCACGCGCAATCGGTTCCTTACAGGTTTTGGGTGAATGTGGTGAATGATTGCTTACCGTATTAATAGCGGTTTCAGAGGCAGTAACGTGGCAATTTCACGGGTGGGCAAGACAAATATCCCTGTCTTATTGTCGCGTCGCTACGCGCAGACGTCCCGATCGCGATCAGTCAGACACCTTTCTGTTGTCTCACAGACGACGGACAAGACATTCTATGATTGAAACATTCACACCGAACTGCAAAGCAACATTGTATTGCCTTTGACCTTACCTTAATAATGCAATAGCCTGACCCCTCTAGTTTTTCCATCAGCTGTGCCATGATTGCAAGATATTCAACTTAACAGTAAATAGCGGAAGCGATGTGTATACCTTAAGGAATATCAAGTGGTATTAACAGATATGTTGACGAACTTGTCATACTTATTCTGCACGTTTTTTTTGTTTTTTTGTTTGGTTTTTTTTTGCTTCATTTTAACACTTTCACTATGTGGCACGGTACCTTGGAGGGTTTAGTAACTTTAGACACCAGTTTGAGTGCACAGTGAACAAGATACTCGTCTGTTCGGTTTCCATAACTTTATGTCAAGCTGTTAAATAATTGTTGCATATTTTGTTACCATGCGCTTCTTATCCTTTCAGTATATATGTTTATATGTGTAGGGGCATTTGTACTAGTAGGTAGGCGTAGAATAAACATACAAGCTAGTCTGTATGGTGGTACACGGTTAAATATATCTACATGGATGTTTACGGTCATTTGTACTGATACATTCAGTGAGATCATCTTGAACGAGTTTTTAATAACGCCAATTGGCAAAAGTTAGTTAATCATTTGAAGATCGTTCATAACTGACTGACATTCATCCCAGATAAACACTTAAGTTGTTCTTTCTAGGGTGTTTCCATTTTTAAAAGTATCATCGACAAAACTTAATTCCTGCATCCGCCAGCTGGTTCGGGTATATTTGGGATACTTGTTCTGGTAAGTAGGCGTTCAATATTACTGTCAGTACGGGGGATACAGGCCTCGTAATATTCATGAGAAGGAGCGTTTGTAGCATTTACGTTAACTTTTGTTATTCGTGAAAAGACAAGTATAGCAGATATGTTTGTTTTCATCTAAAAAGCGTATTGGGGGAAAACACGAGATATACATGTAGTAAATTAAGGGAGTTTTCGGGACGATACCCTAAACATGTGGTGTGTTTCTAATGTTTGGCAATAAGAGGAATCCAGAACACTTTAGCGTCCTACTCACGGATTGGTCTGTTAAATCATCATTTTAAAAGATCTATCAGAGTACATGACTATATAAAGTAGGCGGTGGCTAGAAACGGGTATTTTGTTACAAAGGTAAAACCTACGTATCTTTCTTCATTATGTCGGAAATGTATCCGAGTGTAAACACACTCTGTCGCGCCAAATGGTTGTTATTGCATAAATGAAGTATTGCGATAGATACTGCACAATCATTTGACTNTGTGACCTTGAAAGTAGGTCAAGGTCATTTTCATTCTCAAACTTTGTTGGGCTCTATCACAGGAAGCCATCAGCCAAATATGAAGAGTGGTTTGTACTTACCCAAGGAAACTTTACTTTGTCTTCCTTCCTGAAAATATGTTAAACTGGTTTTAACAACAAGATTTTAAAGACTCCTTTACTTATCTTATCTTATTACATCACATAATTACACCTAGCTAGTTAGTCGTAAAACAAACAAAATTTGGAGTATTCATGTCGAAATCAAGTTTTCCAAGAAGACTAAAACAGGTCTTATCATCAGGTTTCGACAACGCTTTTATTTTTGACGTCGTGTGCTGATTTGCCGAACTATGAAACGGAATTAAAATTTATCCAAACATGTAACACGTTATTACCCGTAACATATCGGTGATATTTTGGCAAACTCTTTATACTTAAGTTCCAGTATTACACTTCCAAATTCAATTTCAACTCTATTGCATTTTTATCGAAGGGATATACACTCAAATGATTGACCTACAAATGAACAAAACAACATAAGAACTATCTATAGCATAATTATAAACCTTCCTCAGTTCAGAAGGCTTTTTACAATGTAATGGAGAGACACATACCACGCAAAAGATTCGGTTCATTCAATGATTATATATTTTGTAAGTTTTGAATCCCAATTTAAGATGTATTTAATTTAGGTCTCTCGAAAAATCAACTTTGTAATGTCAGAGCTGTATGTACAAATAGAAAAAGAATTGTACCTCGTTTTCTTTTGTGTTAAAAACGGACTTTCCGAAGATTGTTTTGGCTCTGCCAATATAGATTTCAAAGATACAATTACTTACTTTCAGTTTTCTAATTAGTGTCTTTGTACAAAATTTAGTAAACAATATTATATTTATTCTTAACTATGCTATAAAGATAAAGTTTACCAGAGTTATCAATGTTTCGCAATTTATTAAAAAGCTTCCTATAAATTCAGAATTTTATCAAACCAATGATTCCTAATTTATTCTTGGTATTGCAAGGATCATGCTTATTTTTTTTTTGCTTTATCATTACTTTTTTATTTTATCAATGTATGTATACCTTGTGTATATAAAAGTGTCATGCATTTGTTTATTTGTTTAAAAGGTTTATTTTACAAGATCATTTATTTGAGAAATTATATGTAGGTACAAAGTGTAGCACAAGGCTTGAGTATTACTAACAACATACCGGATGTTTTCCTACTTCTGCCGTAGATGCTATATTAATCGTATAATTTCCAACACCAATATCCATTTTACACAATTTTAAGCAAACTTGCTCAGCAGGAATGTTATCTAAGATTGACATCATGTCCACATATTTATTGTACGCATTAGCTCTATTGACCGCATTGATTACTTTCTCATGATAATCAGCATACCGTACTCCTGTATTATAGGTTAATACAGCTCTCAGTAGGGGATTGCACATTTGTTCTTAGCCAATGTAGTGGTTAGTGGTATATAAAACCTGTTTATTTTTGCAACAAGTTCTTCGACTGCTAGTGTACATTTACCAATGTTCCGACGTGTTGTGCCTAAATATTTGTATTCTTGTTTACTTCTTTGTGATGTGTTTCTTCACAGAACAATCAGCGTTTTCGTTTTGTCGGAATTAAGTGACAATCGACATTTAGAACAATATTGTTTTAGATTATCCAGAGTTTTGCAAACCCTCTGGATATTCTGACGGAATCAACCAATCATCTGCAGAGTTACTTGTTTTCATGGGTTAAATGGGTTAATACATTTTAAATATCATTTATAGACATGTTAAAAAGTGAAGGGCTTAAAGTGTCACTTTATATAAATCCATGAAAAGTGTTAAAATGTTCTACAGTAAAAAAAATAAACTTCAGGGCGGAAAGAGTTTTATCATACGGTGATTACATTAAATATAATTTTTCATATGCAAAGCTACGAAAGTTTAAGTAGTAAACCTCCACTAACAATCAAAGGCTTTATTGAAGTCAACAACAGATTCATACAACTTTTTCTTTGATTTCAGTAGTTCTATTTTTTCTAAAATCAATCTTCATTAACTGATATATTTTTTCCATAAACATATTGACTCTTCTGATTAGAATAGAATGGAATATTTTAGCAAGACAACTTCGAAAGATTTATCTGTAATTGGAGGGTACGTTTGTCATGTCATTAACAGTACGTTACAGTTATCCTATAATTCTATTAAGTAAAGCGCCTCAGTGACCGTGAATATAGTGTGTCTACAAGTATGGCGAGGTTTGTGTTATGAAATATGACATGGTGTCAGAATCGGACGACATCACGCACCACAGATACCATCGTCGATCAGATATAATCTAAATCAAAAGAAGAAACATTAATGGAGTGTTTGATGCCATTTTAAAACGACAGAGAAAGAAACATATCCGAAAATGAACTGGTCATCTAATGACTTGCCGGCGGCATTCAAGGCGTTTAAAACACATTGCGAGTTCACATTCGGCGGACCGCTTAGTGCCAAGAAAGAAGAGGGAAAATGTAATTATCTAATGCTATGGGTAGGTGAAAAAGGCAGAAACATTTACTCTACTTGGAATATCAGTGCAGAAGATAGCAAGTTACTGAAAACCTATTTTGACAGGTTTGAGATATATTGTAAACCAAAGTCAAACACGATCTATACCAGATATAGGTTGAAATCCAAAGTACAAATTGATGATGAACCATTTGGAACCATTTGAACAACTTGTCACAGACTTGGGAATTTTATTTAAAGACTGTGGCTTTAATCCTGAAATGGAAGATGAAATTGGATCACATAGTATTTGGTGTGAAATCATCGAAAAAAGCTGTTCAGAACTTACATTACAGAAATCAATGGATATAGCGAGGAGTCATGAAATATCACAAAAACAGCTGAAAAGCATGTTTAATCAAGAAGATTCCAAAGTTAACATTTGCGATTTATTTATTTATTTAATTGTTTTAAACATACATGTGAGTAGCGAAGACAAGAGGCCCATGGGGCTTAACGGTCACCTGATATATTTATACAGAGAGTTGATTTTGTTTTTAACATGAACAAAAATATTATGCAAAGTGACAAAAAACAATAAAACCACCTTATTCAATCTAGCATACAGATTTAAGACTAAAAAGTATTTGAAACTAGCACCTCTGATTCTAAACAAGGAAAATGAAGAAATTTCCTTTTCCTTTGGGCCCCACCCTACAGCCCTTGGTGTAGGGCTGGCTCAAAATTTTCAAAGTATCAAACTGTCAATTCAGGGTTATAATTCCAATCAAGTTATTAACATGTAATATTCAAAGTATCATTTGCCATTATAAACCATAATAAATGTTGACCCCATCTATGACGAGTGTTTGATTCTACTATATCTGAGTCTTGAGAAGAAGATTTTGGAAATTTCCTTCAATTCAACCCTTTTTGTCCCCCACCCATCAGCCCCTGGGGGTCAGTCAGGGCTGATATGTGCATACCATCAAACTGCTACCTTATACTGATAATTCTAACGTAATTTGAATTACTTCCAATGGAAATTAAACAAATGTTGGTCCAAAATGTGATTTCCCTATATAAACTTTAGTAAAGTTTACCCCCTCCCCAGGGAGAAACGTGAGACCCCAGGGTCATGAAATTCACAATTTTGGTAGAGCACCCTAAGACCCTTCCATCTATAAAGAGTATTTGATTCTACTATATCTGGGTCTTGAGAAGAAGATTTTTGAAATTTTAGTCAATTTGACACATTTTGGCCCCGCCCCTTAGGCCCCTGGGGACTGGGGACCAAACCGACCAGTGTTTTTGTTGACCTTTGGCCATGGAAGGTTTCTACAAAATTTCATTGACATTGGTTAAGGGGTTTTGGAGAAGAAGTCGAAAATGTAAATTGTTTACGGACGGACGACGCCGGACAAAAGGCGATCGCAATAGGTCACTTGAGACTTTGTCTCAGGTGACGTAATAAAATCAGATAAAAATATTCATTTTAAAAGCATTCGCATTGTATGTGTAGATAATTAAAATAAACAGGGGGTTAAAATAATAAAAGAGATAACGAATAAATGATATGGACTATGTGATATATATAGCGTCAAAAAAGGGTAAGGTGGGTTAAAAGACATCAGAGTCTGTAAAAAAAGACCAATGTCTTTCCAATAGTTAAATAATACCTTCGACTCCACGGAACTGAAAAGAGTTTTCATATCCGGGACTCGAAAGTAGTTATCACGAATGTGTTTAAAATCGGAACATTTTATTAAAAAATGTAAATGGAGTGTCACATGCGTGGCATGAAGGTGGATCTTCTCGTTTTAAAAGGTACGAATGAGTAGGATATGTGTGCCTAATACGGAGCCGAGTTAACACAACTTCCTCTCTACGATCTTTCTGACTGGGAATAGATGCTTTATGTTTCGGTTGTACTTTAAAAAAAGGTCGCTGGTCTCATTTTGAACGGCTGTACGAATAATAGGTTTAAAATCCGTATATGGTAGTTTGATATTTGTTGGTTGGAGATTTAATGCATTTTTTGCTTTCCTGTCAACAAATTCGTTGCCTTTAATTCCGACATGGCTCGGAATCCATAGTAAAGTTGTTTTATACAGAGCAATGTTTTGTACGAGTGTGTTTCTAGGATCTCGTAACTGTAAACTCTATAGTACAGATAGAGAGTCTGAACAAATGATTGCCTTTTTAATGCGGTGTTCATCGATATAGTCAAGGGCCAAAACCAATGGTGCATGCTTCGTCAAAAAATTTGGAGGCGCCGTCTGGTAGTCGAACTGAAGTGCAAGAATTAGCAGTACAGCAGGCTGCTGCCGCTTTCTCACCTTCTTTGGAACCATCGATGTAAAGTTGTGTATGAGAAGAGTAATTCGAAATGCATTCCCGAAAGGAGGATTTGTGTTCTTCGGTCACTTGATTTCCTTCGCTCATGTAATGACACCACCTATGTGTGACTCGCTTATTAGACTGTTTTCGCAACGTCAAAGGGTCATCCAATTAACTTGACCCCACTGTCCATTATTGTACGAGAATCATAACACCTTTTGCCATCTGAAGCTTGATAATCGACTTTACAACTTCGACAAAAGCTTTAATTAACTCGCAGTCGTACAGCGCGCGCTGATCTGTGACGGCCCTGATTATGTTTACGCAATCAGTGTCAGCCACAATACACACGTGAGCTCGGTTCGTTTTCTGCGACAAAGATACAGTTTCCCCATTTAAAAACTTAGTAGTCAATTTAGAAGCCAAATCGAATTTTTAGTAGCCAATAAAAAATAAAAGTAGCCAATGGCAGCGTGAGCGCTGAATGTAAAGTTAAAATCAGGTGTTTGAATGGTCCACGGAGGAACATCAGATATGTTAAATTAAGCTATGTCAGTAAACTTTATGTTGAGTTCTTGCAGGAAATTTGAAATTCGGATACCAAATGTTGGCAGAAGTTTTGGGTTTTGCGTAAATATGTTTTGGTATTTTGGGTTGAATACTTGGTCGAAAGCAGGATTTTTAGTGTTTGATTTTAATTGAGCTGCAAACTGTAATGCAAGTTTTCCCCTTCTGTCATAAAGGGATGGTTCATTCACTTCCACGTACAGGCTTTTTACAGGTGCTGTTCACAAAGCTCCAAGGGCTAAACGTAGTCCTTGGTTATGGATTGGGTCTAGCATCTGCAAATACGAACTGCGCGCCGACCCGTATACAATAGAACCATAATCCAGTTTTGTTCGAATAGGTGATCTGTATAGGCGCAAAAGCATTTCACGGTCCGCTCCCCAATCAGTATGAGAAAGGACTCGTATAATGTTTAACGCCTTGGAACACCTATCCTTCAGATACTTTATATGTGGTATGAAAGAGAGTTTCGAATCAAAAATGAGGCCGAGAAATTTAGTCTGTTCAACAACAGGAATTCTAGTGCCATCAAGTGTAAGCTTTGGGTCATTGTGTGCTTTTTGTTTTTGACAAAAATGCATCACACAGTTTTAGATTTAGAGAATTTGAAGCCGTTTTCGTGCGCATGTTCTTAGATCTGTAACAGATAAAGAAGTCATCCACAAACAACGACCCTTCTGTCGATTGACCAAGACATTTGATTTTATCATTGATTTTAAGACCAAACATGGTCACTGATAGGATTTCACCCTGTGGGACGAATGAATGTCTTCGAGTCTGATGAGATGGTCATTTGTCCCTCTTCTGTTTCTAAAACCACTTTGAAGAGGGGATATTATATCTTTGGCCTCAAGAAACCAAACCAGTCTTATATTTTTCATTCGTTCTAACGTTTTACATACACAACTAGTCAGAGAAATAGGACGATAGTTGTTTGGGTCAGTAGCATCCTTTCCCAGTTTTGGGATAGGTATAATTGTGGAGTTCTTCCACGAATCGGGAATCTTTCCGGAAGCGTAGACTAAGTTAAATATGTAAAGAAGGCATGTTAGTTACGAGTCCGGTAAGTGCTTGAGAAATTGATATTGAATATCATCAGGACCTGAAGCAGAGTCCTGTGATTTTCTAAGCGAATTAACAAGTTCTGGTAGGGTAAATGGTTCATTATAACTTTCTTTGCTTGATGATTTGAAATTTAGCCGTTTCTTTTCTTATTTTTTCTATAAAGAGTGGAATTTTCGGGAGTGGTTTAAAGGGGATGAGTTTTTAGCCATGTTTTTTTGCAAATGCATCAGCAATTTCAGACCTAGAAGAAAAAATGTTGTTTTTGTTAATGAGGTGAGAGGATGTTGACTTTTTCATTTACCAACTTATTTTCCAAATCATATTCCATACTTTTTTGGAGGACGTGTTTGATAATATCTCTGATACATATTCTCTCCAGCTGTTTCTTTTGTCAATTTTTTATTGATCGCCGAGCCTTTGCCCGCCAAATTTTAAAATCACTAGTTTAAAGCAGTTGGGCAATTCAAGTAGCGTCTCGAGTGTTTTAAAAGATTCTTTTGATAAAAGGAACAAAAGGTTTTGGAGCGGATTTTGGAATTGTCTTTTGGGCAATAGAAGTGAGTGTTTCAGTAAAAGTTTCGTTTGGGTCGTCAATGTTATAGCTGAATGAACATTTTTATGTAAAGTTTTAAACCAATTTACAATGCTATTACCAAAACCAAAGAGAAGTAGAACGTTTTCAATAAATAACCAAGACACTGAATCAAATGCCTTCTCAAAATCAATCATCAGTAGCATGCCAGGTATGTCATTCTTCTCAGTATAATGCATAATATCATATATTAATTTTGTATTTACCCCTATATAACGACCCGAAAGAAAACCAGTTTGGTCATCATTTATTAATTTATTGAGAACGGTTTTTATCCTATTAGCTATAGTTCCTGATGCAATTTTGTACACAATGTTTAATAGTGATATTGGTCTCCAATTTTTAATGAAATGCCCTGGTTTGTCTGCTTTTGGTATACAACTTATTATTCCCTGTCTCTGCGTTATAGAAAGTTGTCCTGTACGATAACCATAATTGATTGATCTGACTATACACTCCCCCAATTTTCCCCAAAAGCATTTAAAAAATGCTGTTGAAAATCCATCCAACCCTGGGCTTTTATTATTTTTCATTTATATTAAAGTTTGTCCTGCCTCTTTATATGTAATTTCCCCTTCTAGACTATCATCCTCCTCTTGAGATAGTTTAGGCATTTCATTATTATTAAGATAGCATGTCAAGTTTACATTCTGTATATTATTATCTTTGCTGTTAGAGACACTATAAATAATTTTATAAAATGAGCAAACTTCCTCTAATATGACTTCCTGTTTTGTTATTATGTTGTTATTGTCGGTTTGTAATTTTGGTATTATTTTTGAGATATAATTTCTATTTACTAAATTAAAAAAATAACTAGTAAGTTTCTCCCCTTCTTCTGCCCGTTTCGCCCGTGATCTTATAATACTGCCATTAATCTTATGTTTTCTTATGTTCTCTAAATCCTTTTTTCTCCCATTCAATTCATCTAAATTAACATTTTCCTGGGCCTCAAGCCCTTGTATTGTTTTTTAAGAGTATTTTCCCTAAAATATTGTTTTTTTCCCCTTATATGATGCATATGATATTTGCCTCTACCTTTATACCTACACACGTTTCACCACAACTTCGCTCTATTCTGCCTCTACCTTTATACCTACACATGTGTTACCACAACTTCGCCCTATTCTGCCTCTACCTTTACCCTTATACCTACACACGTGTTACCACATCTTCGCTGTTCTGCCTCTTCCTACGTGTTATCACAACTTCGCTCTGTTCTGCCTATACTTTTATACCTACACACGTGTTACCACATCTTCGCTGTTCTGCCTCTTCCTACGTGTTATCACAACTTCGCTCTGTTTTGCCTATACCTTTATACCTACACAAGTGTTATCACAACTTCGCTCTGTTTTGCCTATACCTTTATACCTACACACTTGTTACCACCACCTCGCTTTTCTGCCTCTACCTTTATACCTACACACGTTTCACCACAACTTCGCTCTATTCTGCCTCTACCTTTATACCTACACATGTGTTACCACAACTTCGCCCTGTTCTGCCTCTTCCTTTATACCTACACATGTATTACCACAACTTCGCTCTGTTCTGCCTATTCCTTTATAACTACACACGTGTTATCACAACTTCGCTCTGTTCTGCCTCTACCTTTATACCTACACACGTTTCACCACAACTTCGCTCTATTCTGCCTCTACCTTTATACCTACACACGTTTCACCACAACTTCGCTCTATTCTGCCTCTACCTTTATACCTACACACGTTTCACCACAACTTCGCTCTATTCTGCCTCTACCTTTATACCTAAACATGTGTTACCACAACTTCGCTCTGTTCTGCCTCTACCTTTATACCTTCACCCTTGTTACCACAACCTCGTTTTTCTGCCTCTACCTTTATACCTACACATGTGTTACCCCAAAATTGCTCTGTTCTGCCTCTACCTTTATACCTAAACATGTGTTACCACAACTTCGCTCTGTTGTGCCTATACCTTTATACCTACACACTTGTTACCACAAACTCGATTTTCTGCCTCTACCTTTATACCTACACATGTGTTACCCCAAAATTGCTCTGTTCTGCCTCTACCTTTATACCTACACACGTTTCACCACAACTTCGCTCTATTCTGCCTCTACCTTTATACCTACACACGTTTCACCACAACTTCGCTCTATTCTGCCTCTACCTTTATACCTACACACGTTTCACCACAACTTCGCTCTATTCTGCCTCTACCTTTATACCTAAACATGTGTTACCACAACTTCGCTCTGTTCTGCCTCTACCTTTATACCTTCACCCTTGTTACCACAACCTCGTTTTTCTGCCTCTGCCTTTATACCTACACACGTGTTATCACAACTTCGCTCTGTACTGCCTATACCTTTATACCTACACAAGTGTTATCACAACTTCGCTCTGTACTGCCTATACCTTTATACCTACACACGTGTTATCACAACTTCGCTCTGTTCTCCCTCTACCTTTATACCTACACATGTGTTACCACAACTTCGCCCTGTTCTGCCTCTTCCTTTATACCTACACACGTGTTACCACAACTTCGCTCTGCTCTGCCTATACCTTTATACATACACAGTTGTTACCACAATTTCGCTCTGTTCACCCTATACCTTTATACCTACACACGTGTTACCACAACCTCGCTCTGTTCCGCTTATACCTTTATACCTACACACGTGTTACCACATCTTCGCTGTTCTGCCTCTTCCTTTATACCTACACATGTATTACCACAACTTCGCTCTGTTCTCCCTCTACCTTTATACCTACACATGTGTTACCCCAAAATTGCTCTGTTCTGCCTCTACCTTTATACCTAAACATGTGTTACCACAAC
>NW_018479709.1:6715-27156 GCF_002113885.1 Mizuhopecten yessoensis | reverse complement strand
TAAAGTTCTAGATCCATATTTTCAACGTTGATATGGACCCACGTCAGGGGTCCTTTTTCAACTACACTGGCACATGAAGATACGTTATATGTTTTATGATATATCAATATATTGCTTTCTGAATAAATTTATGCTTAATTGACTTGAATTTTAATATGATTGACCCCATGCAGTGGCACAGCATACATACATATTACATATATGTTTGTATACTGATATGTATACATATTGCATACAAGAAGATTTTTTTTAATCATATATTTTAATTAATTTCGTTTGTCTTATTATTAATTTAATACGACGAGGAATAGTGATAAAGGTAGTGCCGTCGCTGGGGCTCGAACTCGCGACCCTTGGCCCTCCAGCCCGATACGTATACTCTACCGCTGAGCTAAAGGGAAATTCCCTACAGCTGACGCTTGTAAGACAACCTTATTAATCCACATCTTTTACATTAATATGGACCGTCTCAGCATCAATCATAAAACGAAAAGAAGTACAAAAATGTAATATTATTCATATACAAAGTCGGGTTGTTAATAATCAGACCAAAGGAGTTCCAATAACAGGGAAGATTGCTTCTAGGGTAGAGTTCCTTTTTTTCAGTCTCCCATCCCCTCCCCTCCTCGGACGCTCGACCCTCAGTGAGCAGGCAGAAATCGGGATTCCGCCTTACTGAGTTAGCTCCCCTACAAAGACTTCTTCTGCATTGGAGGATTTCCCGCCATCTTACGAAAGCTTGTTTACTTCGATTGGCGAAAATGAGCAAGAATAAGGATGCTCAAGGTTGTTCTATATAACGTAATCAAAACAGCTTAATGAAATATATAACGAATCGAGGTTCATATACACAACACTGATATACGTTGACCGCTGTTAGATAATCATTCTTATTTTCTAGCATGAGTTTGACGTTAGATCATTATGATCAGTAATTCCTGTAGTAGTCCGAATTATTCTGACGTTTTATCGACTTTTGTTAATCGACGACAGACCGATATAAAAAAGTCGATGAAACGTCAGAATGATTCGGACTATTCCTGTAGGAACTCTATCTAAATCAGACTAGAGTTCCTACAGGAATTACATGATCAGTAACCTGGTAACTGAACACAGACGTATACATATACGGGTCCAGTACACTCTGCCGATTGAGCTATATAGCTATTTTCACCTATAAATTATAGCTGTATTGAGCCATATTTTCTCAGATTTCAATTTTCCTTAAAACAAAGCAAAGTCGCATAAAACAATAAGATTTATGGTAATGCTGACTATAAAAAGTATACATTGAAGTTTATTTTTATTTTTCATAAATGTTAAATTTTAGAGTTTTTTTACATCATTATTTTTTAAAAAGAATACTTACATTTAATTTCTTTTGTTATCAACCTAATGATAAAATCTTCTTTTAAAAGCGACTTTGTTTCATTTTCCTGCTGTACAGTACGGAATTTGTTTTGGTAATCGGCCGATTGAATTCGGTTCCGTGATGTTTCGGTAATTATCCTAGAGGTTGTCTCAATATTTTGGTTTGTTTATTTTTGTCCCTTATTTTGTCCACTCTGTTTCAGAATTTATAGTAATCGATTCTTCAGCATTTTTCGTCTTTACAAAAAAAAAAAAATACAACTTAGATACCGAAACGTCTAGAAGTCAGATAAATGTATGGTTAGAATCTAGTAATCTAGGTAAAAAAAAATAGTATCTTCCCAATACTATATATATATACATGTAGGTTACAGGATAGGAAAAATGCACTGAACCGGGGACCCTCTGAACTCTAGGCCTAGAAGTATGCTCTACCAATTGAGCTATCTGGTCGCCAGCGATCGACCCAGTTCAGATCTGCTACATTCCTCCCTCCTCTCTCTAAGTCTTCGCCCTTGAAGGCACCCCCAAATACACAACTATTTACAACCCAGGTTTGGGTAGCCCTTGCTAAGCATACACCAAATGCTTGAAACAAGGGTTGGTCACAGGCACCACTGAAACAGGCGAAGGAGAAATGTAACGGCAAGACCAGGGTTGGACCCTGAGACCCTCCAAAACTCTTATCTACGTCTGTGCTTAAAATTAATGGAACTTTCTCAGGGATCAATCTAGACTTGATTCACTACCGTTAATGGGTAGTTTCCCCTGCAGAAGAAAATTCCCCTGTTCTTTAAATATCCCCCTGTGTGCTTCAAAATTCCCCTATTTCAACAAGAAAATAGCTGTTTTTTCTTCAAAATATTTCCCCTATACATGTTTTCTCTAAAGTTCAACAGTTAAAATGCATAATACTGCATATATATACATTTTCTCCACTTAATTTAAACAAAAATTCTACAATTTTAAGCTTAAAATTGTTTAAAATTTGAAATAAACTGCACACATGTATGTCGGACAAAACATTTATCTTTTACCTTCATGACGCTAGAGCCTTGCAAAAAAATTTAGTTTCCCCCAAATCTAAAAAACAGTAATTTTCCCTAAAACCTAGATTGATCCCTGCTTCCTTCCCAATTATAGCAAGCATAACAAAACTTCTATAGCTGTATCTGCTACCCCTCACTATATTCTTCCTCATTTTGACCCTAACTTATGAATCTGTTAGTGTCAAACATCCTCCCAGTTATATCATACTGCAGGGAATGTAATAGGCATATTTGTATTGGTAATATCGGAGAGTCATATATTACATGTACTATATACATTTGTACGTCGTAGTAATATGAATGTTTTGTAATATGGATGTTTTGTATTCACTCATCAATGTTAAAACTTGTATTCAACTATTTCAGCGGTGAAAGCAATTTTAGATTATCTAAATCAACAAAACAGACCATACAGTGCTATAGACATTGTGAACAATCTTCACAAGGAATTTGGTAAAACAGTGAGTATTTTACAATGTTGTACATACAGTTCTCCCCCTTTTACCTGACACTGGTACTTAACACAAGAATTGTCTATGTGGAGAACAGCTTTATTTGTTTACTGTGCTGGAATCATTATTAGCTGTGTGGGCAATGATTCATTCAAATCCTGGACCAGGCCAGTAAGTGCAGAGATGAGTCTAACAATCTTAAGAAGCTAAGGCTCTTGGCAAGCGTTTTGGTGATGATGCTCAAGGCCAATTCTTTGAATTTGGGATTTTTTTCACCCAATTGGGAGAAAAGAACTTTTTAGCGTCCCGAAAACAAAACAGAATAGATCTAGCAATTATTGTTAAGCTATATAAGCTAGCAATCAGTAGCCNCGGTGCTATGAGAGACTGATGATGATCCAGTGCTATGAGAGACTAATGATGATCCGGTGCTATGAGAAATTGATGATGATCCAGTGCTATGAGAGATTGATGATGATCCAGTGTTATGAGAGACTGATGATGATCCTGTGCTGTGATAGACTGATGATGATCCGGTGCTATGAGAGACTAATGATGATCCTGTGCTGTGATAGACTGATGATGATCCGGTGCTATGAGAGGCTGATGATGATCCAGTGCTATGAGAGACTAATGATGATCCGGTGCTGTGAGAAATTGATGATGATCCAGTGCTATGAGAGACTGATGATGATCCAGTGCTATGAGAGACTATTGATGATCCGGTGCTATGAGAAATTGATGATGATCCAGTGCAATGAGAGATTGATGATGATCCAGTGTTATGAGAGACTGAAGATGATCCTGTGCTGTGATAGACTGATGATGATCCGGTGTTATGAGAGACTAATGATGATCCAGTGCTGTGAGAGACTGATGTTGATCCAGTGCTGTGATAATAAGAGACTGATGATGATTCGGTGCTATGAGAGGCTGATGATGATCCAGTGCTGTGAGAGATTGATGATGATCCGGTGCTATGAGAGACTAATGATGATCCAGTGCTGTGAGAGACTGATGTTGATCCAGTGCTGTGATCATAAGAGACTGATGACGATCCGGTGCTATGAGAGACTGATGATGATTCGGTGCTATGAGAGACTGATGATGGTCCAGTGCTATGAGAGACTAATGATGATCCGGTGCTATGAGAAATTGATGATGATCCAGTGCAATGAGAGATTGATGATGATCCAGTGTTATGAGAGGTTGATGATGATCCGGTGCTATCAGAGACTGATGGTGATCCGGTGCTATGAGAGATTGATGATGATCCGGTGCTATGAGAGAATGATGATGATCCGGTGCTATGAGAGATTGATAATGATCCGGTGCTATGAGAGACTGATGATGATTCATTGCTATGAGAGACTAATGATGATCTGGTGCTGTGAGAGAATGATGATGATCCGGTGCTATGAGAGATTGATAATGATCCGGTGCTATGAGAGACTGATGATGATTCGGTGCTATGAGAGACTGATGATGGTCCAGTGCTATGAGAGACTAATGATGATCCATTGCTGTGAGAGACTGATGTTGATCCAGTTCTGTGATCATAAGAGACTGATGACGATCCGGTGCTATGAGAGACTGATGATGATGCGGTGCTATGAGAGACTGATGATGATCCGGTGTTATGAGAGACTGATGATGATCCAGTGTTATGAGAGATTGATGATGATCCGGTGCTATGAGGGACTGATGGTGATCCGGTGTTATGAGAGACTGATAATGATCAAGTGCTATGAAAGACTGATGATGATCCGATGTTATGAGAGACTGATAATGATCCAGTCCTGTGAGTATGAGAGACTAATGATGATCCGGTGCTATGAGAAATTGATGATGATCCAGTGCAATGAGAGCTTGATGATGATCCAGTGTTATGAGAGGTTGATGATGATACGGTGCTATCAGAGACTGATGGTGATCCGGTGCTATGAGAGATTGATGATATGATCCCGTGCTGTGATCATAAGAGACTTATGATGATCCATTGCTATGAGAGACTAATGATGATCTGATGCTGTGAGAGACTGATGATGATCCGGTGTTATGAGAGACTAATGATGATCCTGATGGTGATCCGGTGTTATGAGAGACTGATAATGATCAAGTGCTATGAAAGACTGATGATGATCCGATGTTATGAGAGACTGATAATGATCCAGTGCTATGAAAGACTGATGATGATCCGATGTTATGAGAGACTGATAATGATCCAGTGCTGTGAGGGACTGATGGTGATCCGGTGTTATGAGAGACTGATGATCCGGTGCTGTGAGAGACTGATGATGATCCGGTGTTATGAGAGACTGATGATGATCCAGTGCTGTGAGAGACTGATGGTGATCCGGTGTTATGAGAGACTGATGATGATCCGGTGCTATGAAAGATTGATGATTATCCAGTGTTATGAGAGATTGATGATGATCCGGTGCTATGAGAGACTGATGATGATCCGGTGTTAGGAGAGACTGATGATGAGCCGGTGTTATGAGAGACTAATAATGATCCAGTGCTGTGAGGGCCTGATGGTGATCTGGTGTGATGAGAGACTGATGACGATCCGGTGCTATGAAAGATTGATGATTACCCAGTGTTATGAGAGATTGATAATGATCCAGTCCTGTGAGTATGAGAGACTAATGATGATCCAGTGCTATGAAAGACTTATGATGATCCGGTGTTGTGAGAGACTGATGATGGTCCGGTGCTATGAGAAAATGATGATGATCCAGTGCTATGAAAGACTTATGATGATCCGGTGTTGTGAGAGACTGATAATGATCCAGTCCTGTGAGTATGAGAGACTAATGATGATCCAGTTGATGATGATCCGGTGTTGTGAGAGACTGATAATGATCCAGTGCTGTGAGGGCCTGATGGTGATCCGGTGTTATGAGAGACTGATGATCCGGTGCTGTGAGAGACTGATGATGATCCGGTGTTGTGAGAGACTGATGATGATCCAGTGCTGTGAGAGACTGATGGTGATCCGGTGTTATGAGAGACTGATGAGCCGGTGCTGTGAGAGACTGATGATGATCCGGTGTTGTGAGAGACTGATGATGATCCAGTGCTGTGAGAGACTGATGGGGATCCGGTGTTATGAGAGACTGATAATGATCGAGTGCTATGAAAGACTGATGATGATTCGATGTTATGAGAGACTGATAATGATCCAGTCCTGTGAGAGACTGATGGGGATCCGGTGTTATGAGAGACTGATAATGATCGAGTGCTATGAAAGACTGATGATGATTCGATGTTATGAGAGACTGATAATGATCCAGTCCTGTGAGAGACTGATGGGGATCCGGTGTTATGAGAGACTGATAATGATCCAGTGCTGTGAGGGCCTGATGGTGATCCGGGGTTATGAGAGACTGATAATGATCCAGTGCTATGAAAGACTGATGATGATTCGATGTTATGAGAGACTGATAATGATCCAGTCCTGTGAGAGACTGATGGTGATCCGGTGTTATGAGAGACTGATAATGATCCAGTGCTATGAAAGACTGATGATGATCCGGTGTTATGAGAGACTAATGATGATCCAGTGTTATGAGAGATTGATGATGATCCGGTGCTATGAGAGACTGATGATGATCCCGTGCTGTGATCATAAGAGACTAATGATGATCCATTGCTATGAGAGACTAATGATGATCTGATGCTGTGAGAGACTGATGATGATCCGGTGCTATGAGAGACTGATGATGATCCGGTGCTGTGAGAGAATGATGATGATCCGGTGCTATGAGAGATTGATGATGATCCGGTGCTATGAGAGACTGATGGTGATCCGGTGTTATGCGAGACTGATAATGATCCAGTGCTATGAAAGACTGATGATGATCCGGTGTTATGAGAGACTGATAATGATCCAGTGCTGTGAGGGACTGATGGTGATCCGGTGTTATGAGAGACTGATAATGATCCAGTTATATGAGAGACTGATGATGATCCGGTGTTATGAGAGCCTGATAATGATCCAGTGCTGTGAGAGACTGATGGTGATCCGGTGTTATGAGAGACTGATGATGATCCGGCGCTATGAGAGACTGATGGTGATAGATAGGTTAGATAGGTTGTTGTGAGGTTGGTTATTGGTGTAAGATTGTTACAACAGTTAGTATTACGCAGAGGGACATAGATAGGTTAGATAGGTTGTTGTCAGGTTAGTTATTGGTGTAAGATTGTTACAGCAGTAGGTATTACGTGGTTGGACATAGATAGGTTAGATAGGTTATTGTCAGGTTGGTTATTGGTGTAAGATTGTTACAGCAGGAGGTATTACGTAGAGGGAGATAGATAGGTTAGATAGGTTGTTGTGGGGTTGGTTATTGGTGTAGATTCTTACAGCAGTAAGCATAACGTAGAGGGACATCGATAGGTTAGACAGGTTATTGTCAGGTTGGTTATTGGTGTAAGATTCTTACAGCAGTAAGTATAACGTAGAGGGACATAGATAGGTTAGACAGGTTATTGTCAGGTTGGTTATAGGTGTAAGATTGTTACAGCAATAGGTATTACGTAGAGGGACATAGATAGGTTAGATAGGTTATTGTCAGGTTGGTTATCCGTGTAAGATTGTTACAGCAGTATGTCTTACGTAGAGGGACATAGATATGGTAGATAGGTTATTGTCAGGTTAGTTATTGGTGTAAGATTGTTACAACAGTTAGTATTACGCAGAGGGACATAGATAGGTTAGACAGGTTATTGGCAGGTTGGTTATTGGTGTAATATTCTTGAAGCAGTAGGTATTACGGAGAGGGACATAGATAGGTTAGATAGGTTATTGTCAGGTTGGTTATCCTTGTAAGATTGTTACAGCAGTAGGTATTACGTAGAGGGACATAGATAGGTTAGATAGGTTATTGTCAGGTTGGTTATTGGTGTAAGTTTGTTCCAGCAGTATGTATTACGTAGAGGGACATAGATAGGTTAGATAGGTTATTGTCGTGTTGGTTATTGGTGTAAGATTGTTACAGCAGTAGGTATTACGTAGAGGGACATAGATAGGTTAGATAGGTTATTGTCAGGTTGGTTATTGGTGTAAGATTCTTACAGCAGTAGGTATTACGTAGCGGATCATAGATAGGTTAGTTATGTTATTGTCAGGTTGGTCATTGGTGTAAGATTTAAACAGCAGTTAGTATTACGTAGAGGGACATAGATAGGTTAGATAGGTTATTGTCAGGCTGTGTATTAGTGTTCGATTGTTAGAAATCAATGTTGGGAGGCCTGTTTGCGTAGTGGATAACGCCTTTCACTAAGATGATACTCCGATCGGATATGAAAAGATATTGGGTCACCTGCCCGACCACGTGATTTTTTTCTGGATACTCCAGTTTCCACTCACATTTAGACCCCACGCGTGCTAATATCCTTGCTAATAAGAGTGATTAATATAAGTTCAAATACTTTGTTTTATGATTGTTATAAAATATATGAAGTTCTTTTATTTTAATTAGCCTAGCTCTAAAGTGGCATTACATATCTAACATATTCTATAATATTATTTGACTCTTTACAGAAAAGTATCAAAGAAAGCAACATTTCAGGCACAATTTCGTTGTTTTTACACGAAATTGTCCACTTTGTCATCTATCCTATGCAGGAAGGTAGACACACATTTTCTCTCTTTCCCTGTTATGAATTCCTGCCTTTCAATCACTTTATATTCAAGCCTTTCGACATGTCCCCCGATTCACTCCATTTTTCCGCCTCCAGCAAATGAGTTCCGAAGGAAATGTAATTCATTTCATACTATTTACATTCCTTACGCTGGAATCCATTGACGAAAATGACATTCATTTTTGCATAACAGAGGTGACCTCATCACTTCGTAGTAATACACCACAAGCGTTACTCATCCCGGTCGTCCCAATTCCATTCCTAAAGTCAAAACAAAGTTCCACTTACTTCACCTCCGGATTTCTGTCGAATTCAGTATTTCATGGCTGCAATTTCAACTTCGGTGGCCAGCCGATATAGCTGTGCGACCATGCTGTTTATAAAACATGCCAGGCCTCATGACGTAGCTAAGGTCAACTTGGTTTACGTCCATCGTGAAACAGCACCGGTGTAGTTGTGTTATGCTGATATACATTAACAATAAACATGATTGGCTCGATTATAAACCTTAAATAAGGTAAAGCGTTTGATAATTATATACCACTTGTATAAATTCCACAAATTGATTTTGAATGTGGAATTATATTTTGTTTGTTTTGTTTTCATGCTTTTGCTAGGACCCCAGCGAAAGTTTTACATTTCCCTGCGAAATGACGCTGTTCTTTCTACTGCATTTACCACACGTGTAAATAGAAACAAATGCCTGTATGTTTTGTTTGTTTATGCTTTCAACAGAAAAAATATCTTTCAAAGCACTTCAACACGTAAATACGAAATACGAGGAATGAATTTTTTTCTTTTCATCTTTCATGAGGTCATAACAACATTGGCTTTCTGGACATATTTACCATGAATCGCATAAGCCATTCATGGTAAATATGTCCAGAAAACCAATATTTTTAGGACCTCATGAGTCTTGAGGAAAAAAATAATTCCCTTAATTATTCTACAACAGTATTACAATAGATAACATTTTTAACATAATTCAGAGACATTTAATATGACCTAAATATAACTACAAATAATTGCTTTGTATAGCAATGAGTTTCAAGAGTTAAACTCAGCATTGCTTAGTAAGTGATTACATTATCTATTAGTCATAACGAACTAAGTAAAATTAATATCATTAGTTATAAATCAGGGATTATGGGAACCATAGCTAGGTTCTGGTTTCTCACGTAAAAAGAGTGGATAGATATGATATTGCATAAACATGATATTTTCCATGTGTCATATCAAATTGACGTAACTTTTCAGTGATACTCTGGGCATTTTGAACGCAAAATTTACTTTTATTTCTACCTTGTAAAATATAAAAATAACAACACGTAGTTAGCTCACGTATGATAGCGTATGTGGGATAGGGTTGTTCACATGAGTGCTTTACGCTAGACTATTGTTTACGCAGGGGTTGCGGGTATGAAAATGACATGTATTCAATCATCCCCCCTACTTTCCAAGATACACCTTGAGTTACAATCTAACCGGCCCATTATACGCTCGTTTCACATCGCATTAAACGCCGTATAGAGTGTAGAGTAACACGCTACTATACCCGAACCTTGTAAGGTAAACATATAACACACACACCCTCACCTCCCTCCTACCACTCACCTTCCCCAACACACACGTGATTGCATCTACACAGTTTAGCAAGATATACACAGTGCAAACATGAATAACACTGCACCATATAACACCCGATGCCACTTTGCAACGAGTGTAACAGTCGGGACATTTGAGAAATCTCTTACCCTTGTGGTCAAATAAGGAATTCCTATTACGTACCAGCTACTCAGCCATGGTGGTGCATTCTTCAGCGAAGCAGTATACATTTTAAACTGATAATCACTAGGTACTTCACAACAAACATTCCATATGTTGTTTCTAATCATGAAATCTACATCGAAAGGAATTTGTTTATGCTACTCGTACTTTTCATTTGACTTGAAAGTTACTTGTGTAAACCAGAATATTGGTGATGTTAGAATCGGTTATTGGTAAAATATCAGTTTTACATTATGCTTCATGGGGACTAACTGTTTAAATATTTAGGGGATCAGTAAGGGTGCTAGTTTAATCCGAAATGGAAGCATACAACCGTCTGGACAACTTAAAAAGAGTGTATTAAGATCTCATGGATTTATTGTTACAACCATGACATCGGGTAACACATCATAACGTCTACTCTGAATCAGACACTCAATCCCAACTCAACTCTTCTAATAAGGTCTCTATGTTAGCTTGATTTCACTGGAGAACAATAATTGTTCAAGAGACACGTATTCTTGTCCTAAAAATAGAATGGCCCTAACACTAAGGTATCGCATAACTACACAGATATAACACTATCAGGAATTAGTTGTATTTTACATGCTAATGTACATATTTATGATAAATAATGTAACAAATAAACATATAATAAGTCCTAAATTTACAGCTATTGCTCTTCTCTCTCAATCCTATATTATTTTGCACGGATACAAACGTCATTGCTTTTGGCTGACCTCTCTAGTTGAAATTCGTGCGTTCCTCAAACTATGCGAATGACCTACATAGGGACCACGGAACCAAATCAAAAATAGATTGTGGGTTTTTCCCTTTTAGGCAGAAGATTTAATAGAAAGGTGAATGCCTCGGGGCCTGCTGGTTGGATATTAAGGTGGCAGAAGTTTCAAAAGTTTTATGTGTGGGTTGAGCAATATATATAGATTTAATATGTATAAAAAAATTAAAAAAAAAATTCAAGTCTGGTTTTGTCTGGGTGAGTTTATTAAGTGTGTAATTTGCTGTAAATTTTGTTCGATTTTTAGTGCCGAATTCAATACAAGATGGCAGCCCCCATATAAAAAAAGTTCAAATTGGCAGAATTTTGAAATATTTTTTTTACAGTTGTGTGAGATGCTATTCTTCAAAATGAGGTCAGGTAAACCAGTGTGGATAACCCCATTTAACCAGGACAGGGGTAAACGTTAACACTATCGTCTATGGAAAATCATTTGGTTCCGCGGTCCCTATAGGATATGACGTTTTACACCATTCAAGCGTCCCTGGAAACCAGATGATGGGACCAACCAGCATATTTCTGGTTGTGAATCTAATCATGGATGTGTTTAGCCAGAATTTAGAGGGAAAATTAGCTGCAGGAGGATATTATGATGGAAATATACACCCATATAGAGCGTGGAGGTGGCCCATGGACCAGGGAGGATATGGGCTTATTGTGGTTAGATGGCCAAATGGACACAGAATAACACAGAGAGTGCTCTGACTGTCACTGATGGTACATTACAGATTGCTGAAGGAGGATTTCCCGAGGAGGACTGTGACGTCATGATTTTGGAGGTCAGTCATCTCTGATATGAACCTATATATTTTTTAATTTATAATCTATATATATATATTTATCTTTCTTTCTGTCTGTGTGTGTGTCTGTGTGTGTGTGTCTGTCTGTCTGTGTGTCTGTCTGTGTGTCTGTGTGTCTGTCTGTCTGTCTGTCTGTCTGTCTTTCTTTCGTTCTTTCTCTCTTTCTTTCTTGTAAGATATATATTAAAAAATAACAAAGACCATTTTTTTTTAAGTTCTCAGTATTTTAATGTTTCATTTCTTTTCTCAATCATAACTCTGTCTTTCACATAAATTTCTTCTTATTTCTCTTTTGAATTTTACACCACAATGATGTCTTTATTGTTCTTTATCCAGGTCCTTGGACACAGAGCTCCCAGCAGTAATTGGAGACACAACCCTTCTACACAGTTCTTTAATAGCAGTTCCCGGCCCATGGTTCACAGGATACACCGCCCTATGAGCTATCCCTGAAAAGTTACAAGTAAATTTCACACATGATGCGAGAGACTGCTTCAGCCGTCTGTTCACAGATTCTACCTTTTGGGTCGACAGGGTCATCAGGTTCATTTCCAACAAGGAGTCACCGAGACAGGCCTTAACTTTCTCCATCAGAATTTTTGACACAGTTGCCTCTCCACCGCTGACCTTAAAATCACTTGGTAAGTATACGTTGTCTGTTAGCAAGTTATTTCTTTTCTTCCCTGCACACACTAGTGATTTGGTCCTGCACTCACAATGCACACCTTAGCAGCACTTCCCGATTACCTCCCTTACACCTTGTGCAGTCCTCTCCTATCACTGTCTTTCATCTCAGCTGCTGTTATGTAAACATTATGTAATCCTATCATTGTGGTGTTGTACTGTTTGTACAGTTATTAGTCTTTACTTTTGTGTCTGTTTTTGACTCTTTTCTCTAAATAATTGCTGGTGTCTTCAATTTTTTACAAAAAGTCCAAAATTAAGGGGGTATGGGTCTCAAAATTGAGTTATCTCCCCTGATCTTCAGACAAAATGTTTGTTGTTTATATTTCTGGGTAGAACAGTACCTGTACTTTAATAAAAACTCAAAACCATAAGTCTAAGTATAATATTTATTAAGATATTCAAGTTTACATTTTGAAACTGGTTCAATTTTCCTGCCTTTTTTTGCAGGAATCTCCATCTTCAGTACCGGTAGAAGACTTGACCTAGCAGCCCAAGCCTTGGAGCCAGCCACTTCCCATTTTGGTTTCATACCCTATGGTCCTGACTGTTTCCAAAAATGGTAAATTTGAAAAATATGTGGGATCCTATAGGGACCACGGAACCAAATCAAAAATAGATTGTGGGTTTTTCCCTTTTGGGCAGAAGATTTAATAGAAAGGTGAATGCCTCGGGGCCTGCTGGTTGGATATTAAGGTGGCAGAAGTTTCAAAAGTTTTATGTGTGGGTTGAGCAATATATATAGATTTAATATGTATAAAAAAATTAAAAAAAAAATTCAAGTCTGGTTTTGTCTGGGTGAGTTTATTAAGTGTGTAATTTGCTGTAAATTTTGTTCGATTTTTAGTGCCGAATTCAAAACAAGAAGGCAGCCCCCATATAAAAAAGTTCAAATTGGCAGAATTTTGAAATATTTTTTTTTTACAGTTGTGTGAGATGCTATTCTTCAAAATGAGGTCAGGTAAACCAGTGTGGATAACCCCATTTAACCAGGACATGGGTAAACGTTAACACTATCGTCTATGGAAAATCATTTGGTTCCGCGGTCCCTACATCACGACATCTCATTCGCTCCACGTGACATGCATCTCTGATTGACCTCCATCTATTCATGCGCTTCTCGCTCTTTTTGAATCCAATACACAACAATATACGATAAAATTACCTATATGTCAACTTCGTGTACGTATTTAGATTTCAATCGGATGTTATTGACTGCCTTTTACTACATTATAAAGAAGTATACATTCGATGCGATGTAAATATCATTTTACATATAAATAATTATATCGATTGTAGGTTTCACTTTTTTAATATTATTTTGCTATTTTTGTGATTTAACATTGCCAAAGGTTGCATCTATGAATAACTGTAGCTTGTTGGGGGTAAATTTTAAATATATTTTTCTGTGGCTGTCTGTCCAAATCCCTCAATATTTTCTCCCTTTTTTATAGGGGCATATTTTTAAATTTTTAAATCACCCGAAAGACGGAATATCTGAGATAAACCTATCTAGAAATAAAACAGGCGACCAAATAGCATTGTCCATTTGAGAAATATATATCAATAAACATAATTCAGGGGAATTAACTCCTTCATTACTAACACGATTCTACACTTACATACGTGTATATACGCATGTGTGTGTACCTTTAACGTCTATTCAGAGGTCACATTCCGATGTTCCGTCCTACATAAGCTACTGTGTATAGGCATGATCTAAACTGTAGCCTACTACTAAGTACACGATATAACTTAAATACTGACACTATTTGGTAGACGACACAGTTAACATGTTCAACAGAGCTAAACGGAATAACAATACAGACCGTGGTCGTAATACAAAAGCGTGATCGTGTAGAATAAAAGGTTCTTCAGGTGACTGTTCCGATGTAATCTCACAACAGAAACATATCTGCTTGATTATTGTTTCAATAAAGGTAATTCGTGGGGTTTCAGATTCAGCCAAAAACAATTCAATTACGTAAATGATTTGTTCGTATGGTTTGTACGAAACAACTATTGACTATCATGATTAGGAGACATAGCTACATTTACTATTAGCACTGCTACATGTAATAATACCATTTCCGAAAAACGACATTGATATTGATGTGTTTTGTAGAATCTGGTTCTTTCGAAGGAAAGTGGTGTATTTGTACGCAAAAACATTTCAATTATCTACTCCGGATTAGAGATGGAATTATGATTCTATCTATCTGGTTTTGGATTTTTAAGCACTCTTTCGGAATCTTCTGTAACAAGTGGTGTGCATACTGATGCATACATTAAGACTTAGAAGCAGAGTCAACTGTTTTAAAATTCTGGTGATCTGTCAGTCACACCAGCTACATTATGACTAAAGTACAATAACGGAGGTAATGTTGTTTTCGATATTGTAGTCTTAGCATAAAGAAGTTTGGAAATAAAATCGTATTCAAATTGTTACTGTGATGTTATCTTGAAAATGGAAACATACGACATAACAGTAGTATTTGGTGAAAATGTACAGGTAATGCAACAGTGTTTGCTCAGACAAAGTATGGTAAGGAGAACATTGGTTACCTGTTAGGACAAAAATGGTATCAATTTCTGTGAAATATTGGTTGTGTACACTGAATAGCTCGTTGACTTTTTTGACGGGTGTCACTAACACATGTAACATGGGTCATGAGTTTAACAGGGTTTTGTGAAAACTGACATGAACATTTGCAGGCAAAAAGCAGCGTTATCAAAATCGTTGGTATATCAGCGGAAAGTAAGCCAGGTAAATTTACCATTTAGTCCTTTTTGGTGGGCGATGGTTATAAGTCCTAACGTTGCTCAATTTCGTCTGGCAGAGATTTCTCTTTAATAAAAAGTAAACTCTCATGATTATGTTAAAAATATAATATCTGTTGATATATTGCTGTCGGATTATCTTTTTTTTGTGTGACGTGTAACAATGGTTAAAAAGATGGTCGGTAAAAGTCACACGTCTATAAAATATTGCTATGCCAATCAAGTTTTATTTTCAAAGCATACCAATGTGATACATTATAACCTGTCTAAACCGGCCCCTGTCTAATCCGGATCACCCTCGAAACCGGCTGTGTCTGTGGCCCCGGCATATTTCTATATAATCATAGTAGTTCAACCCTGTATAAGCCGGACCCTGTCCATTCCGTAAAATCGGCGTTGTTTCACAAAAGTTTGCATCGTAATCCATGTAAAAACAACCTGCTCATTCCGGTCCTGATATTTCTCTCAGCCGGCTACAATCTAAAGCAAACACATTCTTAACAAATTAGGGCTATGCAATGTGGGTCGCCCTTTATGTGTATTATAAACTGTATATTTTGTAAATAATTAGACGTTGCAATTTATTCGTTTCTCTGTTGTTTATGTTGACACATTTGTATACAGATCGTATGCACAACACTACATTTTTGTATTTTCAAAAAAAGACATGCCGACCCTGTATAAACCGGACACCTGTGTAAACCGGAAACATATTTTGGTCCCGGTGACATCCGGTTCAGACAGGTTATAATTTATTCCGCTTTTAACCACACTTCCTTATCTAACCAATGGATTGGGAGACTTAAAGGAATGTATTGTCAAAATGGTAAAAAATAGAGTCATAATATAATGAATCTCTAGCATGATTCTCTTTATTCCAATCATACTACGAATCCTACTACGAACTGATCAGGTTTAAAACTAACTGTTATTTAATTTATAACAGTTATGTAGCAAGACCTCTCAACTTGATTAGTAATTCTGTTAATCATCAGTAACGACGAGGGGCCGTAGATATGACAGGAATCCGGAATATACAGA
Organism: Mizuhopecten yessoensis; assembly: GCF_002113885.1. Taxonomy (NCBI): domain Eukaryota; kingdom Metazoa; phylum Mollusca; class Bivalvia; order Pectinida; family Pectinidae; genus Mizuhopecten; species Mizuhopecten yessoensis. The sequence continues at coordinate 10,760 of NW_018479709.1, read as the reverse complement.
AAAAAATCTCAAGTGGTCAGGCAAGTGACCCAATAAATTTCCACATTCGATCAGGGAATGGAACCCTATATTAGTGAGAGGCGAGTACACTGTCCATTGCGCCAGCCGACCACCTATCTAATGTGCTGACTGGCTGACTGGATCATGCGTTTAAAGGTATGACTTGGTCATAGATGAAGTGGTTTTGTTAAAGTTGCCCTCTATGAGAAAGCTGAGTTAGGATACTTAGGGATATTTGTTTCTGATGCTTTCAAATGTGACTTTCATTCTTTTAGGAGATAACATTGTCCCGGAGACAACATGGTGAATAGTTTAATTATCCTGATATTATGTATATTCCATTAATGTCGATCATGGTCTTAACCAACAAAAATGCTTTATCGAGTATGAATTTCTAAAATATTTATCAAAATCGAAGCCTGTATTATCCCTGTGTTCTTCGTGCGAATTGAAGATAATCAGAGTAGATACAGATGAAAGACCTATTTTACTTTCACAAATATTCATACACACATTTCTTAAACAGTATGATTCAGTAACTCCTAAATTACCGAAGGGAACTACATGTGTATATGTGGATTTGTAATGTTTTGTTTCACACAAAGCCAAAAACTCTGCATACGGGTATACATGAATGCAAAGTGTATTTAAGACTCCAGTTTTAAAAGGCAGCACATATAATAAAATCAACAGAGCTGAACCACTAATAATGTCGACTGTACCTGTAATACAGGTGATTGTTCCAAACGATATGTCTTTTCAGGTGACTATCGACAGGAAATCTGATATCAGTTAGCTACCAGCTTTGGCTATCTCTAAAATCCAATATGTTTTAAACTTAAAAACTAAACTTGTGCAATTATTGTGTTAGTATTATCTGTATGATACATGTTTTAAAGATCTTCATACGAAAACATGGGTATATTAACTATTTATGCTACTCAACATTGAAAAGCAATTTTTTTGAAACGAACTATTAACAAAGCTGTTGTCATGTAACACACACTCAAAAGAAAAAAATAATTACATGTAACCTTTATTATTGATAATAGAAATCTAATGTTAACGGGAAAGGATACAAAAGTGTAAATAATTAGTACATAGATATTGGTCAAAAATATGTTGTAAAAAAAATAAAAATACGTTCGCATGCTCGTCACCAAGACGACACAATTAAGAAGGGATGAAATACGGCGACCTCGCTATCAATGTTAACTACAGATATTATAATTGTTTTCTACTCTACTTTCTTTATAAATCATTTTGAATCCCTTACAGAATCTTGAGGATGATAATAAATCGATGTTAATGTAATCGCCTTTGATATTATGGCACTTATGCACTACTTAGCGCTTTAAGAACAAATGTTTATAATAGATAAGATTAAATTAATATTATGTCAATTTAAAGCATCTTTATGATTGATTTTTTTTCAAATCGTGTTGACAAAAATGTGAATAATAATTCACTCCGTTATCTAAAACTGCAAATTTGGAGAAATAATAGGCTTGCTCCATCCTCCTGCGTGTTTGATGTCGTATAAAGCTGAAAGTATAAAGGTGAAACCCCCACAGAATCGACGGCTTTCGTCTGTGTCCACTGCTAAGGAGGTAATGAACAAAATGATTTGCTATCCCCATCGCAACATGTGGGATTTTTTTATTTGTCCTATTACCTAACAAGCATTTTGTTCCTCGTTTCTAGACTGCGTAAGCTTCTTATTTAGTATTTGTGTTCAACGTTGGCTCGAATTGGGAAGGCAATCGCTCAGGCAGGTACATATAACCTTCTTAAAATTGAAAAGAAAAGTTTTGAAACCAACTATAAACAAAGCTGTTGCCATGTAAACAACGTTTTGACATATAATTACATCCACTACATTAAACTAGTCTTACAAACACGAACCGAGATTAAAGCAAATCTTGACGAAAAAAATAATATATGTGGGTTTTTTCATAATACAGCTGTAAAGGCATTTAAATGCTTTCACTGTAAATTGAGACACGTGTTTTTAGATGGTTTAGCTTGACTACATATACTTTTTACACACCGACGATCGACCAAACTCAGCGTGGTATTTTGTTTATAATTGAAGCTATCGATATGTTTGTATAGGGGAATCCCCGTTAAAATCCATATCACAAGGAAAGAAGGAATAGGCTGAATTGGGGTATTCAAGAGTATTGCCCACATTGATGTACATGTATATGGAAGCATGCACAAACACAAGAAATAAAGAAAAAAAACGGAAATCAAAATGACGACGGAACCCAACAGATTCCGGACATAAGAAAAATCATGATACACAATAATATTAATTCGAAGTTTTTATATACCGCTTTATCTTAACTTTTGTCGTCTCCAAGTGGTTTACAACTTATTATCCTTGGTAATAGTTGTACATATGCGGGTAGCAAGTGCGCAAGTATAGGTCACACCATGCCAATCAATTATAATATAAACTGTTGTATCATCTACCAGTGTACACCACCTTACCCGTACGTCATTTTATATTTACATTAATCATAAAAAAGTGCAAACCAGGCTGTACCGTACGCCATACAGTATATACATTCGTACTGCTTTACACTTAAAAAACATGTAACTAACATTCTGTCACATCTATCTATAATATCGTTAATAGATGCATGGATGCCTCCGTAATCATCAAAAGAACAGTACAGATATTAGAACTTCTATAGAACAATCTGAGTCCTTGTCGGATGAAAGTCTGTATAGTTTGATGTTGAGAAGCCGCCTAAACCTTTATGTAGCTGTATTATTCGTTTTCTGAGGCTTTGAAAAGTGACGCCTAATCAAATAATTGCCAACTAATGCTTTTATGAGAAGAAAAATAATGGCTTAATTTCCAAACTTCTACTGAAGATTTTTATTCAATTCAATTTTCCTAGTGTTATGTTTCATACCCACTTTATGTGTTGATTTTCCTCCTTTATTCTGACACCTTTTTGACATATAATTACTATTTTAGACAGCTTAGCTTGAGTGTATGCTATTCATACACTCACACGATCGACCAAACTCAACGTGGTATTTTAAATATAGTTGAAGCTACTGATCTGTTCGCATAGGAGAATTCCCGTCGAATTCCATATCAAGAAGTGGGAAGGTCTAGGCTGAATTGGGGTATTGGAGAGTATTACTCACATTGATGTACATGTATAATTATGTAAGTATGCATTGTTTTTAGATAGAAAACTACATCTCACAGCGTAAACACAAGAGACAAAACAAATAAATTAGAAATGACGACGGAACCATCAAAAAAATCATAAAAGGTGCAAACCAGGCTGTACCGTACGTCATTTCTACATTACAAGCTATACAAAGTGTACATTGTACTGTTACTGTACAATGTTACACATTCACAAAATCTATAGAACGTGAACACCACGCTGTACTTGTACGTCAACATCCATTTAAGGAATCTTACAATATGCACACACCTCTGTACCCGGACGCCATTTCAACATTTGCAGGAATTATACAAAGTGTACACCACACAGCATCCGTACGTCATTTTTACATTCCTAGGAATTATACAAAGTGTACACCACACATCATCCGGACGTCATTTTTACATTTCCAGGAATTATACAAAGTGTACACAACACAGAATCCGTACGTCATTTTTACATTCCCAGGAATTATACAAAGTGTACACCACACAGCATCCGTATGTCATTTTTACATTTCCAGGAATTATACAAAGTGTATACCACACAGCATCCGTACGTCATTTTTACATTTCCAGGAATTATACAAAGTGTACACCACACAGCATCCGTATGTCATTTTTACATTTCCAGGAATTATACAAAGTGTATACCACACAGCATCCGTACGTCATTTTTACATTCCTAGGAATTATACAAAGTGTACACCACACATCATCCGTACGTCATTTTTACATTTCCAGGAATTATACAAAGTGTACACCACACAGCATCCGTACGTCATTTTTACATTCCCAGGAATTATACAAAGTGTATACCACACAGCATCCGTACGTCATTTTTACATT
>NW_018479709.1:0-4987 GCF_002113885.1 Mizuhopecten yessoensis | reverse complement strand
CTGTAAGCTTATATATATCAATGATTATTCCGTATAGCCTATAACCATAGCTGTAAGCTTATATATATCAATGATTATTCCGTATAGCCTATAACCATAGCTGTAAGCTTATATATATCAATGATTATTCCGTATAGTCAATAACCATAACTGTAAGCTTATATATATCAATGATTGTTCCGTATAGCCAATAACCATAACTGTAAGCTTATATATATGTATACGGTCCTGATTGGGGACATCCTAATCAGGAAATCAAATGGAAATTATTCCGTTCCGGTAGGTCATTTTTATCCAATACACACACTAATGAATGTGAATGAACAAGGGAGGTGTCATAATGATTTCCAAATGGTAAATCCACTGAAGAGTATTACAGTGATGAAAAACATGAAAAAGATACCTAATATCATTCACGGTCCTGAACGGGGACATCCTGATCAGGAAATATAATGGTAATATAACCGTTGTTATTAATCACATTAGTAAAGTAAGTAATGAACAAGGTCAAAAGATGTGACCTTATAATTTTTTAATGAAAATAGGTAACATGAACGATGTTACACTTCATATATTTACATCTAATATTATACACGGTCCTGAACGGGGACATCCTGATCAGGAAATATAATGGTAAATATATCTGATGTTATTCAGTAAATTTAGTAATTAATACGGTCAAACGATTTGTCTTCATGATTTTTAAATGCAAAATAGGTAACAAGCATCTTATAACATACGCGGTTCTGAGCGGGGGCATCCTGATCAAATGTTAAATATTTTCCGTTGTACTTCATCAGATAAGTAAAGATAATAATAAATATAGTCAAAAAATGTGTCCTTATGATTTTCAGTTGCAAAATAGGTAACATGAACGACGAAATTCTATATATATATACATTTTATAACATACACGGTCCTGAGCGGGGACATCCTGATAAGGAAATCAAACGTTAAATATTTCCGTTGTAAATCATCATCACATCAGTAAAGTTAGCAATGAACACGGTCAACAGATGTGTCCTTATGATTTTTTTAATGAAAATAGATAACATGAACGATGCAATACTATATATATACATCTTATAACATACACGGTCCTGGGCGAGAAAATCCTGATCAGGAAATCAAATGTTAAATAGTTCCGTCATAAATCATCAGATAAGAAAAGTAAACAATGAATACAGTCAAAAAATGTGTCCTATTGATTTTTAAACACAAAAAAGATGACATGAACGACGAAAAACTATATATATATACATCTTATAACAAACACGGTTCTGAGGGGGAAACTCCTTATCAGGAAATCAAATGTTAAATATTTCCGTTGTAATTCATCACATCAGTAAAGTTAACAATGAATACGGTCAAAAGATGTGTCATCATTATTTTTAACAAGAAAATAGGTAACATGAACGACGATACAGTATATACAAACATCTCATAACATACACGGTCCTGAGCGGGGAAATCCTGATCAGGAAATCAAATGTTAAATATTTCCGTTGTAATTCATCAGATAAGAAAAGTTAACAATGATTACGGTCAAAAGATTTATTTATCTAGACACTTTATAATTTTTGTAAATCTGATGATGTCAAGAACTTTCCGACCACATATTTACATCAACAACGACTGTTACCACTCAACGGTCATGTGAAGGCACATGTTGCGTATATACCAGATTCATTAAAGGCCGTCCTGGATAAAGCATTTCAATTATCTATTACCAACATTTAAACGTCCAGTCACGTGTGTTTGCGTGAGGATGTTTAGGTGTGTGCATGTGTTGTATTCATCTTTCAATGAAATATAGACCAGGTTACTCAGAATTTACCAAAATAGAAAAGTAACTGCGGGTGGAATCGAACGCATGAGGTAAAAATAGCTGACAAAAACACCCGTTGGGAGAATGTTCGAAACGAAACATAAAATCTGTATTGAAATAATCAATTTTGAGCAGCAGGAGACTGTAAATATCAAACTGTGGTCAGGACCATTTAATTTCTTCATATACAATTTGGAAGGTAGATGGTGAGAAGACATTGACCATATGTGTATCATACATTTTATTCAATTTTCATCCGTAAGATATATAAGACCCAATCAATTTATCTAAAATAACTTTGTATATTATAGGGGCTATGATCAAAAGTGTTGGTACATTGTCCATATTTACTAGTATAGGAGTACATTTCGCTTAGTTAAGGCGCATGATACAGCATTACTCTTAAAGTAGGAGATGCATAAGTTTCGGTTACTTTACCTATTAAACTTCCATGTTGTTAACTAATGACTGTGATGCCTAAATCAGCATGTCATGATTTTGATATTAATGTTGAATACATGGCACGATTGTCTCAAATCAACTTACCAAGGTGGCAGACAAATGAAAAGCAATGAAAAATGATATAGGTACTTGGACACAAAATTCATATGCATTTTCTGTTTGTTTCATTCTATCTGTATCTGTTTAGCAAAGTTATTAATATACATTTTTGTTTATTATATGCATGAACATTTCTCGCAATCACATTGGTCGGATCATATACACGTGACCAGTCCTCAAAAACTCATGTAGACTGGTTATCCGGTGAATATCGATTTCTAAATATAGCCTATATGGAAATACCCGGGAACCTGTCGTAGCGCATGCGCAGTTAGACCGGAACGCGATCTGTCAGACGACATTAGAAGATGGCTCATATCACATCATATTCACCAGCACAAAAGTCCATAATTGTATATTGATCAATGATGTAAGTTCAGGCTTTAAAATACGAACCAATTCCTTGACTTTATCAAAACCTCTAACAAATGCTTTATATAAAATTTAAAAGTTATCCATTGTTTACATAAGTAATATTATTGTTATGTATTAATTATATGTTCTACAAAAGGATGTTATGCTTCAGGCAAGAAAAAAACACATTCTGAGAGAGGGGACATTTAAAGCTTTATTGTTTTTCTTGGATGAAAAAGTCGTTACACGATGAATTATTCAACGCACAACCTGCGAAAGGGGGGCATTTCAAAGAGTGATTTCGTTTTTTTATTGTGTCAATGGTTCGAATTTCCACTGGTACGCACGCTCCTGTAAGTACAACCAAGATTTTAACAAAATAACATACAGTTCTTAATTTTTGAAATAACATTCGATTTTTAAAGAAAAAAAGACAAAACGGTATTAAGGCTATCGAGTACTAGCATACATGTTCTCGAGATACAAAGGTTTTAGATAAATAGGACCAATAAATGTGTATGATCTTTTTCATTACTGCTATACCATAAATAATTATAATAATAATTGTTTTATCAATTTAGCAGCAATTGTGAAACAAAGTTTGTGATTTTTTTCTTTTGATGGTATTCTCAGTTCGGGAACTGCAAAATATTAAGGGTTAAATCAAAGCCATATTAATAAAGAGTGTCTTACATAAAAACAATCCGCTGTTACAAGGGTACATAAAGATCTCGGATCTTAACATGTGAAGAGTTTTGTTAACAATCGGAACTCGATTTTTATACGACATGTTTTACACCGAATTCGTATAAATTTTAACACATTTAAGCAAATATACGTTTTGGAAAACTAAACATGTACAAGATGTCAATAACACCTTTTATGACATAAAGCTAAATGTCGTTTTATTTCTTTGTATTTCAATCGTAAACATATGATGCCTATTGTGATAAAAATTGAAATTTGTTGAGATGTTTCCTTGCTTAGATTATTAAAAATTACTTTTTTTTCTCCTGAAAATGAAAAACTCATCTATTTAACATAAAAACATTTTTAAAACAATGATCTTGATTCCCTATCAAATTACAGGTAAACTGTTAGTAAGTAACGCACTCTCAGTTCCTTATTCATTTTTTTGCTGCCATTTTGCAAATCAACTACAAAGTATTCTCTTTCTTGTACTAATTCATACTCTACTTGACACCACACAAACGTTACAACGAAACACCTTAAGGATTTATTGACCATTACATGTGTCAGTCCTGATTAAATTTACACCTAAATTATTTTCAAGATAAGGCAGAATCAAAGGTGACATATAGATAACAAGGAAAATGATAAGGACATGAAATTGCCAATTAAACTGTTGACATCGGTGTCATTTAAAGATAAAATTGTATTGATACAGTCTCTTGCCTCAGTGCTGCACTGAAGCCTGGAGTTGCAGTAAACGTAGTGTATTTAAACACGCTGCGCTCTTTTCTTCATAGTTGTGGAATCAAAAAGTACTGTCATCTTCAATACTTGTTAGATGTATGTATTAAGTGTTATCAGGAGTACTATTTGTAAAATAATTTGCTGCCAGTAATAGTTTGGATGTACTTTTAGAACAGTTTCAGTGGAATGGTTTGGAAAAAAGATGATGATATTGGAGTAATTCGTATTGATTGTAGAACTTTAACTTATATTGGTGCCTAAGTACATTTCTTTCCCATTATTCTGTAATCCATTATTTTACCACAGCACAGTACCATGCAGATTTATCTTACACATCTTTACAAGAACTTTGTATGTTAGCATCTCCAGAAGGAAAATTAACGATTCTTTAATACGCGATTCCTATGGAAACTGATGGGAAAATAAGTAAAGACAATGACACTACTGCGTGTGGGAATTTACATGAAAAGTGCATGTGATGCATTTGAAAAAAAAATTATATATATTCTTGATTTGAGTCAAGAGTAGTTTAAGCCTTGTTCAAATCTTACTACTATTAAGCGGAATTATTAAACACATTTTGTAAGTCTTTAGCACAATCCACCTATACGAGCAAGTCATCTGCGTGCATCATTGGGAACAATCTAGATTCTCCAAATTCATAATCGAAATTAAATAGGTTTTGGAAGTCGTTAACATCATTGGTGTCATAATTACCCCTTGGGCGAGGCCCTTGTTATCAGCGAAAAAGATCTGAGTGGTTTCCATTGAGCATAACACATCATTTTACTTGTTGGTGTACTCTTT
>NW_018479708.1:1203-27148 GCF_002113885.1 Mizuhopecten yessoensis | reverse complement strand
AATATTTGCCCTTAAGGGCAAATCTTTTGACCTTAAGTAGTTTATCTATTTTTTTACAGGATGGCGTGCCATAAATATGTCTTATCCATAGACACTGTGTATCGTACAGTCATGTACATGTACATTGAATCACTGTGCCTATTCATGTAAACATGCAAAGCAATTGAGGATAAACTATATGGGTGTATTGACAGACGTGGCTAGTACTTGGTTGTGAAACCGTCTGTCAAATTATCAGGCCTAGTTCTGTACAGTACATATAACGATCGAAGCAAATGACCTAAAACAAATCCTTTGTGTATTCAACGGATGTGAAGAAATATCAATCGCATGCATAAAGTTGACATTGTACAGTCACATAAACTATTTATTATCGTCAAAAAATGTGTCGTTATAGATTTAACACATTTTGACAGATAAGACCTAGATGTCTGGTGTTTCGGCAAGAGCGCATTACTAGTTGAAAACGTGGAATTCTCCGACTCCGAAGTCAACGTAAGGTTTTGCTAAATTTTGAGGTGCTGACAGCATAAATCTGTTAAAACACAACAGTCCTCGGTTTCAATTGGTCAAAATACCGTTTTTTGTGGGTGCAACTGGAGTTACTAAGGCCCCTTTCGCGTCTCCGGTTCAACCAATTGAAACGGTTGAACCTAGAGTTGGCTATTGCTAGTTTGCGTTATTCTTTTATGAAACAAGGTCAAGCTACATGTAGATTTTAAGATACGTTATATAATTAAGTAGACGCGTGAAAACATGACATATTATTTTTTATATATTGTTTGTTTTTCTCTGAAATAGTGCATTCTTTTTAGCTCTGCCTATAGTTATGTCCAAGTGCGTTCGTTTTATCGTGGAATATGTCCATGCCACCTGAAACGTTTCAACTGGGATACGTAAACGAAAACGGAATAGATTATTGTTGTTTAGAAAAATTCCGGACCGTTAGTTTTTTTTTCATAAGTCACTCTTTAAAAATGATCGCCGTAAAATCGATGAGTAGACGTCAGGTCGTCTTATAGTTTGTGCATAATATGAAAATATAAGGATTAAGCATGTTCATGAAAAATACTTTTTAAAATGGACACAGCGGAGGATAACATGTGGAATTTCTCCAAATGTAGGAATGTCACATAGGACCCATGTGGATTTTTTCACTATGAAAGTTGTTCTGCATCCGAAACAGTTGCAAAGGTACAAAAAAAACGTCAAAAATAAAGAGTTAATCCAGAACCTTACACCTTGAGAGAAAATGCCCTCAGGGACTGGCCAATAGTGATTGTCTCGCGGTAGTCGCTATTGTCACTCGGGTGGTTATAGCGACAGACTTATTTATTTCATCAAAAATGATAGGCAAACAATCCCCTAACAAAATATATTATATCTTATTCTATGATTAACTTATATACTTGGTTAGACTTTGGTGGTCATCAGGTAAGGTTAAATGGCCAAAAATCACTGTCAAAATCAATACTTTAACAGGTTTGAAGTACAATCAACGCTGTTCATACCACCACCACCCTGACAAGACTACCTGAGTTCAGTGACTAAATTTAATGTTCCCAATTGTAGTGAGAAACTGCATTAAAAGACAATAATACAGATTTGATTGCAAAAAGCTTTTGTACGTCATATCGTTTAACTCATGAACTGTCTTGTACACCAAAACATTAGATGGTGGGAGATGGGGTATCGGATGTATTGGCTAACTTCATTAACCGGATAATATGAACAGGTGCTGTCTATATTTATTGAGTGTGATAGTGCAGTTGATGTAAATATTGGGGTCCTTTTCTTTGTGCGTCATATCCAAGTAAAACTCGTCCCCGAAGAATGAAATTCTGGGAGCTGTAACGTTCATATACTCCCCTTCGTTATACTATCCGTTCACTGTGTTAAATAAGGCGGCTGCCTGGTGATCTGCTGGCAAATCTGTATGTATATCCCCACTTTCTATAACATGACTTTTTTTGTCCTGTTTGCTAGCTGTTGTTTTACTTGTCTTTCTATCTTCGAAGTTCATTTGTGAAACCTGGGGAATATCATCTACTTCAAGTTTATATGTGAATTCGTTTGGTTCCAATTGCGGATTTTTTTCTTGATCACTTTGGAATATCCATCCTACTTTATGTCTTTGGTCCTCTTGTCAATGTCACTTGCATGTCCTTTACCCTTCTTTTCTTCAGCATTTGCAGTACTCTGTTTTATAACCTGCGAGTACGCGTATTTAGATCGACTTTTTCCTCCCTCTTCAGGATGTATAACATTTTCCACTTCAGTAGACTTTGTTCGTTTTGCTGTATGGAAAAACTGTTCATTTTCGTATATCACTGTCGGCTCTTCATTTAGTTCCGCGGATTCTAATGTATCAACAATCTGATGATCGTCTTCAAAACCGGCTTCAGCCGCGACTAGCTGTTCTCTGGAAGTGACGCACTCTCGACTCGAGATGTAGGTGTAGAGTGGGTTGTCTAAAGAATTTCTGGGATTATCAGAAAGCTTTTTAGTACTAGCTTTACCACAACAAGTCCTGTTGAAAAAAAACACGATAATCAATGAATGTTTATCACACTTCAAATGTGCTTCATTCAAACCAAATAAACTTCACAGATGCATGCCCGTTTTTGTTAGGAAAAAGGTTAACATGTCTAACCCCTACCTAGGGAAGGAAGCCCACACGCGCTCTTACCCTGAAAATATCATCATCGTTTAATGACTTAATGTAATGCTTTGTCACATATTTTTTCCACCTTTATGAAAGATCAGTGCATTCGGTTTACAGTTGTAGGATGTTCTGCGATAAGAAAGTGTGAAGGAAATGTAAGAATCGTTTGATGATGAAGACAGAGCGATGCAACCCTAAGGGTAAGAATTTTGAAGCATAACATTCGCCGAAACTTCATGCAAAGCTTAAAATATCTTACTCCCGGGTTGCGATTTCTATCTCAATACTAGAATCACACAGGAATGATTGATCCTATTTAGTTTGCAGTCAAAATGTTGAATGCGAAATAATATACCAAGTGCATATGTTCTCGTCGTTAAAATATATATACTACTCACATTTTGCTAAGGATCACTTTTATTTCGGGGCATATGTGAAAATAAATATTTTATTTGGTTTACATCGAGATTATTTTTGAAAAATTGATTGTTTTTTTAATTCATCAGCATGCAAAATTTCCAAAAATCATAATTACAGTCGGATAATGAGCTCAGGAAAAGGGTTACCATTAAAATTACAGATTCACAACGTCTGCGCATGCCCCAAATGAGATCGCGTGTCCGGTTTTGTGGGATAGCGTTCCACGCAGCTACCAAAGCTGTTCCCAGCTCCTGGAGCGTTCTTGGCTAAACATTTCTGGCAGAGAGAGCAGCTTTCTGCAGCATGTCTCACATATGCTCGATGGGATTAAGATCCGGCGAGCAGGCTGGCCAATCCATTCGTTGAATAGTCTCTTGCTGTATATACTGCTCATTCGCCCTTGCTCTATGTGGCCTAGCATTATCGTCCATAAGGACCGATAACGCCAGCGTAGGGTCTGACATATGTATCAAGTATTTCATGGCAGGGAATCCGGGTCGTAACGGTACCATTATGGAAGAAATGGAGGTTAGTTTTCCAACGAAGGCATATGCCTCCCCATACCATCACTAAACCTCCGCCATGTCGGTCATGTTCCACAACGTTACCTGCCTGGAACCTCTCCCCATATTGTCTCCATACTCTAACACGCCTGTCGGTGAAGTCGAGACAGAATCTGGACTTGTCAGTAAAAAGAACCGGCTCGCATTCCTGAAGAGTCCAAGTGCTGTGAGCTTTGGCCCAATATAATCGGTCCCTTACATGGCGGGCAGTTAAAAGAACTCGCATTGCTGGTCTACGTGTCCTTAAACCAGCATCATGAAGACGGTTCCTAACTGTCTGGGTGGTTATCCGGGTACCAGAAGCATTAAGAAGGTCATTTCGTAAAGCTGTGGCAGTCTGGAACCTGTGAGGCCGTGCCTGTATGAGCAAAAATCAGTATCGGCGCTGCGTTGTAGCCCTAGAACGAACTCCAGTATGACGTCTGGAAGGGTTTCCGTTAGTTTGGAAACGATTCCACATTTATTCTTGCCACCACACTTTGAGACACCCAAAGGTCTGCTGCAACCTGACATTGAGATATGCTAGCTTGCAGCATACCGATGCCCCTAATCATTTAAGTCATTTTAACCGTTGTCTGGTTCGTCTTTGTGCCATATCAAAACAAAAGCACGAAAAGAATATTCATCAATTTGATTTCCTTGACAATTTGAAAAACGCCTTCTTTAGCCTATCTTAGCTTTTGAAAGGGTTGTACACTTGGAAACACTCGCACGCGCTTTGATGGTTGACTGAACACACCCACACAGGACGATTTGGACGGCTAACAAATTCGCCCAAAACAGTAAGGAAGGAAAACATAATATCCTTTCTAACATTTTGATTTTTTTTTCAAAATATAGGTGATCCTTAGCAAAATGTGAGTAGTATATCTAGCATTTGATTAAGTCAGAGGCTTTATAATAAGCATGGCCAATAAATATGGTTTGGTATCTTCACCATGAAAGTGAGAAAGTTTCTCATTATACAGATTGATCGTTTATATTTTGCTTTTGACCTTCGTTAATATCCTTGAAAAATCCACGCTGACAATTTTAATTTGCCATCAGTCTTCGTCTGTCGTCGTGAATTTCAATAAATGTTGCTATTCTGCTTTATAATAATAACAGTTCTAACAAGATCGCAAGTGTTCTCAATCAGACAGTAACTGGCAGAGTTATGGTACTTTGAAATTTTAATTTCTATTGGAGACTATGGGACTTGAGCTTGCTGAGACGAGAAATTTTCGACTTCTCAAAATTATCTGCAGCAATTCACTTCTTTATTTGTACAAATGTTCCTTAAGAGGTTACGAACAAGTGTTCTGACTTTTTGTGTCGAACAGAAAATCCAAGATGGTCACTCTGACCTCTCATTGATTTTGTTTTACTTCCTCTCAAAAAAGGCTGCGGCGATTGACTTCTAACTTAGCAGAAGTTTTTCTTATGAGGTTTTGACCAAGTTTGTCACTTTTCATGCTGATTGTAAAATTCCAGATGCCCATCCTGGCTTGTGATTTGCTAGGACATTTACAACTTCCTTTGTACATTCATCTATGTAATTCATCTATACAGCATGTGTATGCCTGGTCTCCAGGTAAGTATGGGTCTATGCGCTTTCTCCAAGTAACTATGTGCCAATTTGAAAAAAAACCACCCATTCTTCAATTTGAGGGCCTCTTGCTATAAGCCACTAACAAACGAGAATAAATCATATGATTCAACATATAGTGTGCGCAGTTATCAATTTCGGCGTATTGACTGTATCGTTCGCGACGAAATAAATTGTTTGCTTAGCCACAGGTTTAGGTCATAGCGTTTAAATCTTAAAACATAAGAACCTTATTTGAATAATCAAAAGATATTTAGCATACTGAAGTGAAAGGTCATTAAGTTTTTACAATGAGTGACCATGATCAACTTTCAACACCACATGGGTAAATTTTACTAAACACTAAGAAACTTCTTCTGAATAACCAAAACAGTGTAATAACTAAATTTCGTGTGGTTATATCTGATTTCACCGTTATACCAGACAAGTGATATCAGGGCCGTTTATCGTTTAACCGGCCGTACCGGTTGGGCCAAAGTTGTTCGCTTGTTAAAAAGGGCATCCTCAGAAACCCACGTTCCGTTGTACTAGCGTTTATCGACGGTCGATAAACGCTAGTGAAATCGAACGTGGGTTTCCGACGGTGTAAATAGGGTCGGACCTAGTAACCTGATGCTGCTTTCAGGCGAGGCTTGACAAAGCTTGTAAGGCCTGCATAAACATTTGCAGGTCCGCCTGGTTTTATATCCGAAAATGTTACCTTTAAAGACGATCAAACCGGTTGTTCCGCATAAATGAACATGCACAAGTATTTGTCATGTATATTAATGGTTTAAAGGGCTATACAGTTTTGTTTCCGAATAAATGACCTAGATCAAAGTTGAAATACTTATGAGTTAAGACGTTTTAATCTTCCTTCAAATATTCATAAAATGTTGAGTAATACATTTTAAACAATGATTATTAATGTAAAAAAAAAATGATATTTATCCTGTTCAAAATAAAATCTTTACCTTGTCCCACAATGAAGGTAACAGACACGAGATGACTACCAGACGATTGATATAACCACTAAGGCGTATTGCATGATATATATGTTAAAAATTGGCTTTTCTCCCGTACTTCTTAACCGCAAGCAACGTAGATGGGGATTTTTGAATAGAAACATGCATATCCTATGCTCTTGCTTTATCAGTGCCTTGTTTTATTCAAAATAAGTGAAAATTCGATTAAATACCGCTCATGTAGTAACTGAAAAACAAACTACTCTAACGAGTATATATTAATGCCAATAGTAATAACTAATTAAAATATAACTACCTTCGGCATAAGGACACAAATCCTGTGATAATGACAGTTGTGAATCCAAGTGCAAATAATGCCGCACCAAAATAAAGACCGCTTCTGTTGTTCAAGACAAATGTCTCGTAATTGGTCCATAGTTGGTCCGGTAGTCCCTCTGCGAGCAAAACAAGAATAGAAAATATCTTATCTATTGTTTTCATAAAATACAAGTAGGGAATATAACCTTCAACCAACATTCGGCGTTAAATATGCAGTTTTGGGTGATCCTTCGGTAGCAGATATACGCCCTAGCCCAGACTTACACATTGCAAGGAGTCACAGTATGCGCCTGTAATTATACCGAGGCATTAATACAACATTGTTGGTCATTACCATTGACCAAACGAAAATACAGCATTAACAAAAGAGATAATCTAGACCACTGCGTCGACACATAAGGAGGAAGAGTCATGGAGCGTCAACGCACAAGGACAATATATAACAGAGCGTCAACACACAAGGACAATATATAACAGTGCGTCAACACGCAGGGAAAAAAGCTACAAAGACTTCAACATAATGGACTTCAAACTTTACACCTTATTCACTAAACGACAGCATGAACTGAGGGGAATGGCATGATACAATGTAAAAGGCAAAGGGCAAAGACAAAACTGAAAAGACAAACTTTCCTTTACATGCAATTATGTCTCTGATCCGAGCCCAGGAGCATGTGCATCTACATTCAACTTGTTAAGCCAAGTGCATTCACTGACACAAAATAAGATACAGTCAATGTAATCAGCTAAGATATTTTCAGCGTAGATGCATTCAGCATAATTTACGTAGGGACATTATAAACATAACAGCATTCATCGGTGTATGAACATCCCGTTTGAGAATCACAATACAAGTAGATATATTCGGGTAATTTGCGTAGATACATACATCATTGATACATACTATGTAGATACACTCAGCTAAATTATGAAGATGTAATCAGTTGAAGCAAGAGACACATTTAGTTTAATCCATATACACACAGTAATCCTAATAATTGGAAATATATTCACTGTGATACGTGAAATACTATCAGCGTATAATAAAGTAATCATTGATACATTTCGGGTACATATATTTAGGGTTCTTATTAGCTGATACAGAGTGCGTTAGCAATGTAGATATATGTATTCCAAGCAGCGTAGAAGAAGCATTCAGCTTAATAGCTTAATAGGGAAGACAGCATAAAGGCTTTCGTAGATCCCGTCATTGTCATAATCAGCGTAGATGCATTTAGCGTAATTGATTTAAGTGGTCAGTAGAAATATCTTCGGAGTAAATACATTATTATATGTCAACATACGTATATTTATTCAGCAAAGATATGTTCAGCGCAGATATATTAAGTGTAATAGGTTTAGATTCATCAGCGAAAATAGGAGTTTTTGAAAGCTATGTAAAATATAAATCATAATATAAAATGTATTCAGAGTTCTGAAGTATCTATACCATTGTAAATATAAGAGGTCAATGGCTAGGTAGATCTCTAGGCATACACGTTTTACTTGAAACCGCTGAATTCATTTGTCATGTTCAAATTACGTTTTGGCAGGTCCCGTAAACAGACAGTTTTTACTGTTATATAACTTAACAATGACATTATGTCTTCATTAATTTATGTACTTAATGGATATATAGACAAACCTATATATTTTTAATTTACGTATTTTCGAAAAGAAATTTTATTCGCCTTCAAAAAATAAACTCTAGTCCAAATGATGATGGTAATAATATTCGCTAGCCAAGATAACTAATCAAATGTTACCCTCTTTAAAATACATATCAGGTTTTTGACTTGCTAGAGCCCTTACATTGCAGGTACACATGTAGAGCTTTGTGTTCACCTGAAGTACAGTTTTCATGTTGATACCGCATAACACATAACACATCTTACACGACAGAAGCAGCCTTATATGTGCAAGAGAATCAACCTCATCTGGCGGTGTTCTTGCCTCAAACCAAAAGTAATTATTAGTATTATTTAGCTTATGTACTGCGAGTCAGATATATGTAATTAAGTGCTACCTGCTTTCTGTCCCCGACCAGTCCCAAATTGCAGACAACATAATTTGTAACGCATGTTATAAATAGAATTATGTGCTATTTTAAGTATTTCTTACTAAATATAAATTTTAAAACAAACGTTATTAATTACTAAAGAACCAATTCGCAATAAATAAATTTCCAAGAAAATTTAACAACAAATGAATTGAACTAATAATCAGGCATCCCAGTACACTATTAAAGATACCTAGGTAAACCACAAATGCCAGTTTAACTTCTGTTAGACCTTTTGCTATAGTTTCTGGGCTATATTGTCCGGGAACTAAACCATTGCTACTTGTAAAGAAATAAATATAGGGAACAGTATAAAGTTAGAAACATACAACAATGTGAAATTTTGCAGTGGAAAGAAAACATACAAAAGAATGTTATTGGTCAGTTCCAATGCTTATCGTAAAATATCTTATTTATATGATGTTAACACATACCTGGCATAGTGTTCCTGTCGTTGAACTGTAACAATCTAGGCAGGGTTAATTGATCTTTACAGTATGTGTCCTGCTATAGCTTGTTGATATCTGTTTGTGTGTTGGTGTATGTGTGAACGTTTCTGTAATATGTGTCAAGTGTCTAAATATCGTACAAACCTACACGCACTGTCATCTTAATTGAGTTTTAGAACAGGAATAAATATATATAATTTTGAATGCTGATATTTTCATTTTCGATTCAGTAGCTGATATAAACCGATACGATACGATAACACATATATGCAGGAGTAAATACAATTTTCGACAGCTAAAACCGTGTAAATTGCTCGCAAGAATACGATGAGAATACTTTTGTTTGACAGATACACGGATGTTGTAAAGGATGCTGATGGTTAATGCGGAAACTGCTTGACAGATAACGTAGAGTGGTCTAAATGGCAAGCAAGCTTAACATTTAATAGCAACAAAGGAGTGTTAGAGATGTGTTTAGATTTAATAGAAAATTGTTTATTCAAATAGAGGTACATTTTTCAATTTATTATATATATTTCATATCATTTGAAAATAGATCTACATGTATCTTCAAAAATTACAAAGATATCTCTATAAGAAACATCTAAAAGAAACACAGACAGACAGACAGACAGACAGACAGACAGACAGACAGACAGACAGACAGACAGACAGACAGACAGACAGACAGACAGACAGACAGACAGACAGACAGACAGACAGACAGACAGACAGACAGACAGACAGACAGACAGACAGACAGACAGACAGACAGACAGACAGACAGACAGACAGACAGACAGATAGACAGATAGATGGATAGACAGACAGACAGACAGACAGACAGACAGACAGACAGACAGACAGACAGACAGACAGACAGACAGACAGACAGACANGATAGATAGATAGATAGATAGATAGATAGATAGATAGATAGATAGATAGATAGATAGATAGATAGATAGATAGATAGATAGATTGATAGATAGATAAATAGATAGATAGGATAGGTAGATAGGTAGATAAGATAGATAGATAGATAGATAGATAGATAGATAGATAGATAGATAGTTAGATAGATAGACGGATAGATGGATAGATGGAAAGATGGATGGATGGATAGATGGATAGATGGATAGATAGATAGATAGATAGATAGATAGATAGATAGATAGATAGATAGATAGATAGATAGAGAGATAGATAGAAGGATAGATAGATAGATAGATAGATAGATAGATAGATAGATAGATAGAAAGAGTTAAATAAAATATACTTAAATAATTTAAAGATAACTTTTAATGAAATAAACATACATATAATGCATTTAAGGATAGTTTCAAATTCAATACATATATCTTTAAAAGACACATAGAAGAGATATAACTAACATTTTGGATTTTCTGACTGCATCAATATTCAATTTGAAAAAAACTTCCCGAGACCAAAAACTAATAAAGAAAAAAAAGAAAAAACACTGACCCAATTACTCTGAGCACAATATGCTTAAGAACTCTTATTTTATGCTGCAGTTTTCGGTGTCATACAGGTAACCTGATTAAGAAAATGTCCCCACCTTGGGGATAAGACAGACAAATCTCCTCTTAAAGGGTAAGATTCGTCAATGCCGAAGGCTAGATTTAAAGAATTATACCACAAGTATGGAGATTTTTAGCACGTCATCATCAGTTGGTGCGCTATTCAAATCACTCTTCGTCCATGGTCCGTCGTCCGTCATCTGCCGTCCGTCCATTCATTCCGTCTTATCGTCTGTACTTAAACAATTATTGTTCGTACTATTTCTCAGAAAGTGCTCAAATTTTCACGTGAATTTCCTAGTGATCCCAAGTAACGCATTTCAAAGTTTGTAACCGCTTTCCCAGAAGGTTTTGGAGGGAGATTTCTCAAATTCCATGTAAGGTTTACCCATTGTCATTCTTTACGCATATCGATCTTAGGTGTGATCAGCAAGTCAAGTTGGCTTACAGGCGGCCATCGTGAACTTTGAGAGTTCAAGTTTGTTTGCGCTATTTCTCAGAAAGTACCGAAAGTATCTTCCTCAAACTCAATATGGAAGTTCCTTTTGGTCTTTACTTGTGCATGCTTATATTTTTGATATTTTCAGAAAAACAAAAAGGCAACCAGGGTGTGTCATTTTGTATTTTGACTATTAAGATATTTTTACTTTCTGAGAGAGAACCGAAGGGATCTTCTTTGATTGTGATACACAGGTTCCTCTTTGTCTATAACTATGCATGATTATTTTTGAGACTGATTTCACAGACAGTGACAAAGGGATCTTTCTCAAATATGATATGGTGGTTCGCCTTGGTCTAATTTGTGCATTTCTGAGACTTATTGGAAAAAAACAAAATGGACGAGAAGCATCCATGATTTAATTCAGTTTTAATTAGGTATTCGTTATTGATATTTCACTGGAAGTTCTACAGTGAACGTTCTTATTAAATTTGATTTGTAAGTTTCCCGTTCTGAAGTTGTGCACATTTACTTTTGAAACTGATCAGATAAACAGAATTGCCTTGGATTTTAACAGAAAGTACTGGAGATGGATCCGTCAGAAATTGTATAGGAATGTTCCTCTTGGTCCCTTATTAATGAATATCCTATATCCTATAGGTAATTCATTCCTTCTGTTACAAAACCTTTGTAAGAATCATAAATTCTAGCAGTTATGCAATTCCCATACAATAACATTTGCCATAGACAGTTGCTAAATGCAGACAGAATGACATAACCATGTTTTACCCATGGTCCTAAGTAACGCATATTTTATTTTGGGACTGAGTGATAAACCAAAATGGCCGACATATGACTAGGGGATCACTTTCCTACCTTTCACATGTATGTCCTCATTGTCATTTGAATTTTAAATATTTGAATAATCGAGAAACCAAGATGGTGGAGAGGGGCCATTTTATTTTTTTAGAGTTTCAGTTTGTACTTTTGTCACTTCTAAAAAACTACTGTAGGGATCATTATCAAATTTCACATATAGGTTGTTCATGTTCTTTAGTTGTCCATGCTTAACCTTTTTTACAATTGAAAATCAAATTTCCCAAATTTTAGACGTAGGTTCCCTATTGTCCCTAGTGATGCATCTCAGTTTTTGGGACATACCAAAAAGCAAAAAGGCTGCGGGAGACCATGTTGGACTTTAAGAATTAAAGTTTATTTTTTGCTATTTCTCCAAAAGTACTGAAAGCCATTTCTCCAATTTCTAAGACGGTTTCCTTTGGTTGTTGGATGTGTGTTTTGAACTTTGGGATGTTGAAAATATGAGGGCCATCAGGTGGCATCCTGGGTTTTGATTGTTGAATTGTGCTGTGGAGCTTTCTTAAAACGTACTTGAACGATTCTACGAAAATTTCACATGTATATTCCCCAAGAGCTTTTATGTGTATAGTGCATTTTGGACTTGATCACAAAAAAGATGGCAGACAGACGACTATTTTTGATTTTTGAGAGTATGGTACATTCAAGTACCGAATCCAAAGAAGGTAAATATGAATAACCGCTTCCGTATTTATTCCTCGAAGTATTATTATCGTCGTGGAAAAGTTTGCCTGTATTAGCAAATAAACGATCGTCTCTTGGAATGGAAGATGACTACGCCTTTGCTTATCCGTATCAATCTTTATATGATATCAATTTGTTTACATTGATTGTTTTTAATGGAGAGCTTCGTAATAAATAGGATGAAATTCGTTACTAACGAAGTGTCGAGGTTTGTCTTCAATGGGAGCTATTTTTACCGACGGGACCCTCGTGTCGCCTACCATTTCAGGTTCTACCAACGTAAAATGGACACAGATAGCATCAAAACCTTGTCTGACGTCTGCCATGTATTCCCCCTGTGCGTTTTTCTTCGGACAATCTCGTTCTTGGAGCCTATCAATTTTGCTTATATTTGACTCACAACGATACATAAGCCAGCTGAAATCACCAATGTCACTTAACAAAAGCCTTTGGGGTCTAAATGTTGCAATAATGGGTAAAACATTCCTTGGGATTTTTACCAAATATCGTTATGTTAAATATGATTTTCTTTGAAAAGGATGGATAAGGTACTAGATAACCGGTATTGCTACTGAATGAGCAGTCCGCAAAGACTCCTGTTGATTTCAAGCACTAAAGTTAAAGATGCTTCAAATTACAACGGGGAACAAAATGACGATGTGACATTTATCAGGGAAACGTTTAATCAACTAATAACCACTCTGTTCCTACATTAGACTTATTGTCAGCAGACTCGTTCATCTTTTTCTTCTGTAATTCGTGAAATAAATTGACATTTGTAATTCTTATCTTTAAGCACATGGTTCATTCTTTTTTGAAAGGAGCATTTTTGATTGGATATTTTGCAACATGCAATCTGATTGGAAGAGTAACGGAACCTTTTACACTTATTGCCCTGGTGCGAGGGAGACTTGAAGAGTTGTTTCCCCGAGATAAATCACACCAGTGCAATAAGTGTTTTATTATTCCGATATTCCATCTGTGTAGTCTGTGTTATATACATATAGCAAAAATACATCAACGCTAGGCAATGCAACGATCCCCTGTGTTGTCACTGTTGTGACTGATCTGTTTGCCCTTATTTCATTAGGTCTGGTAGCATATATATGCTACAAATACCTATCACTGTCAGTGTTTTTCATTTGACATCAAATTGAACAACAATTATATCGCCTTTCAAGTTCTTCAGATGTTGGGGGTCGGAATCTCCCGTTTGCAGCCATTGTTGATGTTTGAGTGTCGTCCGGAACACATCGGGCGTTAGAGAGTCTTACAAAGAGAGACAACTCGTCCGATAATGTGCGAGGGGTTCCCAGAGGGATACTCGACAGGGAAAATGGATTGCGTGAGGGATACCCGATGTTTTGTAGCCCTGTCATGTGATGTGTGTAAACCAATCAGACACGCTGTGAAGTCGATGAGGGATAATAAAATTTGATGTAACGGTAAAAAAGGAAACAATTGTCTGTCGGTTGCTATTTGGTCCCCTTTTTTTAACAATCATTGTACAATTGTAATATGGGAGTTTCGAATTAGTCCCTAGTATTATCACCGTTTTTCTCTCCTTTCGACTTTTCGTTGTACGGCTGGAGATTTCGTTTTGAGGTACGTCACTCCAACTGTGTGGTTGGAGTTTATTCGTTGTTTTGTTGCCATAGAGTGGGAGCTACGTTTCGACATGGATTATGTGGCTTATTGGAATATATTTTACCATATACGTCATGCCTGGAGTTTAATCAGGAATGAAAGCTGTAGCACCTGTATGAAAATGAGGAGTTCAGACTTTCGGTAAACAGGCATTGAGAACTGGTATGGATTTGACAGGAGATTCATTGACAGGTGAAAAAATTACAACAGCAGCTAGAAATCGCGTTTCTGAAGCAAAAAGACAACTCAAACGTAAAGCTTTGCAAACGATCGCTTCTGGACCTCCAGGAAAAAGAATGAATTGACACGTAAAACACGACATTGAGACATTTTCGATTAATGATCACCAAATAAACTGTATATATAGCCAGACATTTTGAATAGTTATCAGCGATTTGCAAGAATCCCCCAAAATGAGATGAGGTTCTCGAGAGTAAGGGCATTTCCATCGATAACAACGACACTAAGTCCACTGATGACTGTGAGCATGTACCACCACAAACTACAGATACAATGCATGACTTCAAACGCCTGCAACATACTTCTTCGATACTTTGAAACCCTTCCAAACAAAGCTGCCCAGATCAACTCAATACTGCGACTATCAAAGGAAATCATCCGCGAGGATCTTGCCCACAGGACCAGAAACTTACAACAGTCAACGATGGAGGATTATTTCCAGGACTTTGTTTTCGTGACAGATGTTGATAGGTGACAATATAGAATGTGTTCTCAATGAATGGACTGCAGTGGGTAGACGGTGTTATCAGTGGATATACTAATGTGACGTTAGTGCGTCGTGACTTTTTATCGGTGCTTAAATGTAAATAGGTTTTATTAGTGCTTTAATGTGTTTATTTTCGATGTGTATTGTTTTCGCGTGTACTCATTAAAACATCATCTACGTGTACGCCCCAATACAGTGAATTGTGTAAAGACTTGCACACTTTCATTTCCGCATTGAAATTTCTATCGGCATAGCACGAGGTCGGAGACAGCATGTACGTTTTACAGTAGACGTTCTTCCTGTTTATATGTGTGGTTATTGTAACATTAATCGATTAATTAATTAATATGATTATGAATAAATTGTTATTTTTTATTTGATATCGTTATCTGTTTGTCATTTATTGACTGTTTAATACTCTGACTGTCGGAGAGGAACTCACTTAACTCGAATTCTTGGATAACTCTAGGTTTTCCACCGATCCCGTCGACTTCGAGATAACGAGGTTCGACTGTAGTATATACATACTCTACTCGTTGGCATCTCAATGTAGACTGGGTGTATATTTATACCTAGGGTCACCCAGTACATGGGCTTTGCCACATGTATGTGAGCATGTTATGTCACACCTGAGTGAAAGAACGTATACCTGAGGTTGTGCATGCAGGTCGTTCTATATGAACGACGCATGCGCAACCACTTTACCTCACACAGCACAAACCCTTACCCAGTCACTCCGAGCTGAACAGCAGATCATGCTAGATGAAGCAATAATCTGCCAAGGACTTACCACCCGGACGAGGCCCTGGTAAGACAGACTAACTATAAACTCTAGTATAATATATATAATATATATCCATTTATTAAGTTCATAATGAACAATTGATTACCATCTTTGTACATTATTACAGATTATCAATAGAAGTGACTATTGTGTAAATATATATTTTACAGGCTCTCTCTTCCGAGAGACATGAATGAGAAATAAACCATTCTCGAACAACGGAGGACTTGTGTGTTTTAATTGAACACGCCGAAGGTCTTACATCAACTATAGCTCTACAAAGAGCTATCTAGTAGTATTTCAATCTCCACGTCGACGTGTGATGTCAGAAGAATGTGGGCCTATACAATGTAAAATTGGTTCTGATATAATTCCAATGACATCATAGAAAACGTACGCTGGGATAACGTTTACCCATAACCTACCATCAAGCAGTAGGATTTGTTATGCTTGTGTGCCCTGCAATAATTTTTTAATATTATTAAAAGTGTTTATATTCAGGTATATTGTATGGATGTGAGCTTTGGAACTCATATACTAAGAAAGCTGTAGAATAGTTGGAACGTACACAGAGATATGCATGTAGACGTTGTATTGGTCTTCCTAAAACTTCCTCCTCAGCAGTGACTGCTCAGTGTATAGGGCCATTTGATATGTCGAGCGAAGTAGAGAGATGGAAACTATTGTTTTGGAAAACACTTTTTATTTTTTAGACTATGCCAATTTATGTATGGTAGTTCATCAACTAACTCAAATAAGATTCTTGCCTGATACATATAACATAATGGTTAAATTTAAAATACAGCCATTTATCAGTAACTATGTTCTAAATATATTCGTACAAGCAATGTTATGCTGGAAACGTTTCATTAATAGATTTTTTATATATTTTCTTTTTATATAAGGTGGAAATATAAACTAAATACACGTGATGAACATAAGAGATATACTGCTATCCATAGTGATCAAGGAATACTTCCAATATTGCAATTAAGCACTAAACAAATTTTTCAACAACATGTATGGGATCTAGTAGAATTATTTAAATACTCAATATCTTGCGAGAAATAAGTCGTTATATGTAAGATATGTGAGAAAACAAGTAAAGATATTGTATTGCATTCTATATTAGAATGTCCGGGTTTATACTTAAGCCGTGATAATATGATGGAGTGTTGTAAATGTTATAGAAGTATTGTCATATGTACAGTTTCCAGATTTAAGCACTGTAGCCAGTGTAGCCTTTTACTTGGTGATCATTCACATGTATAGTTGACTGATATAGAGTGGGAAACACTAATGATAAATATGGCTTGAAATATCAAAGGAATGGTATGTGAGATGGAGAGTTTTCTATAAGTAACCTATTGATGTATACGTCATTATTTAATACATTTACTTCTTAAAACAATATTTATATATAAATTAAAATACATTTTGTAAAACTGTTTTGACACATGAAATTTCCCAAAGGAGGAAAAAAAGAATGTCTGTATGTTGTTTTATAAATTGTTAATGGCATTAGTTTTGCATTTAGCAATATTGTCACTCAATATTTGTCACACAGCACGCAAATGTACATTCTCGAGACTGTTATGAAGACACATTTTGCCACAACGCTGGTTTATACAAGTGAAAGAAATAATTCATATTGAACGGGAAAACCATTTAATTTTTCTATTTCTTACATTTTTTCACGTCACGCCACGCAACGCTAATATTGCTACATCAGAACAGCGTGGGAATGTGTAGCGTATTTCTTGACGCCAAGTTCTTATGACGTCACGCTTAACAACACTACTAAGCGCCATTTTGAATGAGTTTTTACCGCAATTTTGCCGTTTGCTGCTATTATCTGGTAATATTTCCATACAAAAATTATATAAATAGTGTAATTATATAAAAACAATAATGTATGCTGCATAGCTGGAACACATACTGTAACCACTTATTCTGCCGTCGATTCATCATAAACTTGAAAGTGAAAATCTACGTAAGCAGAGAATAAAACGTACTGTTCAGATTGGAAAATACTAAGAGTGACGTCTTCATATGCGTCTTCAGATGTGACAATAAAATATTTCGTATATCTTCACTGCATTCATCTTCGCTAGCCAAGGGTTGATCCGGTACGATCTACCAAGAGTAGGTAGATCGTACCGGATCAACCCTTGGCTAGCGAAGATGCACTGCATTATGATATGTTTTTATCAAATAGAGAATTCGTGATATTTCACATGTACATTTTAATAATGCCAGATACTGTGGCGTTTACTATCATATTTTTGAAGACAGTATGCGGCCTCAATTTCCCAGAAGGCTTTCATGCATGGGGAATCAATGGAAGTGGATAAAGTGTTTACATATCAAAGCCCAGCGGTGCTTCGCGCCGCTTGGGGGTTTGGAAAAATCTTAAAACGGCATGAATAGAGTCATTCTCGTATGTAAAAGTTTTAAATAATAAACAAGCTAAACACTTTAATCTTCCTGTCTTCCTGTATTTCCTTTCTATTTAGAAATTAACACGTTTCATATATATATTAGCGCATGTCCTTACTGTTGACGTCAATGTGATTATGCCTGTCCTTTGATCTAGTCTTGGCGGGTTACCTGTCAGATCAATCATGTGTTTGTTACCTGCTACATACTTCCACGTCTTACCTGATACGAATGTACTATCATGGTACGGATGATATTGTGTACAGATTTAAAAGCAAGACCTTGGAAAAATACTACGACAAACAGTTATTTATGAATGTTGAGTGCACAATCCAGAATTCGTGTCAATAATGTTATATATTTCTACATGAAACGATTAATGTGGTCGTAATACGGCAATATAACATAATAAGAAAGGTTCAATATGCAGTTATACATGGCTCCTTTGTATACTTTGATGTATACTGTCATATTAACATAATTAAGGTAGGGTCAACAAGCACTCGACATTTCAATTTAATTCAAAACTTTGTACAACCGGTGAATTTGTCCTACATGCATTGGGATTTTAAGGAATTCAAAACATGTTTTGTAAATCTTTAACATCATTTTAAAGGTGTTTCGTCGATCAAAGCTTTTGAATATTTGACCCTTTACCCCTTTACACTACCATTCCTCATACCAAACTGAAGGAAAGCATTCTTTCTCCTTGTAAAGGAGCTTTCTTTCTCACAAAAAAGAAAGAAAGACGATATAGATATAAAGCTGTAATTGTTTCTGCAAGCAGTTTTTGGAAAGACCAGCAATGGTAAATATAAAACAAACTAATTGCAAAACTGTTTAAATGATTGAGTTCATGGTTGGCAATTTCTTTGCAGAGTGCGGGGGCTAGATTTTCCTGATGAGCTTATCAGGGTTGGTGACATAAACCTTGCCAAATCCTTTAATTTCTCAATAAGATTTATTGATAATATGTTGTCTTTAATAAGCGAGACCACATCGATAGTACATTCCCCCCCTGGCCTGAAATCAAGGATCAAGTTCCCCTACCTCCAGTGTTTACATGTCGTTGTTCATTCGGTACTCAAGAGTTTACTTTGAGAATTATGATTTCCGTTATAGATGTCGACTGCTGGCTGACAAAGTTACAATGAACGGTGACCACAGAAGTGGGTTGATGAAGACCATGGACAAGTGTTATGTTCGTCATGATTTCATAGGGAAATATGCCGTTTTTGTGAAAGTTATAAAGGTCAATGTTTTCTTTATTATGCTCATTCGTGTTCACGATGTGAGCAAAGGACAATTCCTGAATTAAACCTTGTTAATCTTATCTTTCTTCGTGTCTTGCTGCCGATTTCTTGATTTTGAATTTTCGTGATATTTTGGCATTTAACCTTCAAAGGCAACCTTTGATATGTAGATTTCTTTAGCTTCCAAACGGGACATATTGATGCCAAAATACAAACGGATGGTAGCATAGAGTAAAACCACACAAACAATTCTGTTTAGAGTTTATTTTTTATTACATTGATTAGTTTAGGTCCATGTTCACAAACTAAAAACAAAAGGGTCGACTCTTTGTATATCACTGAATGATACAACAGTTAAAGACTGTTATGACTTGAACAAAAAAATGAAAAAATATTGTGATGAAAAGTTTTGTGTTGTCTTTCATTTTATTATAATCAAATCAAATTCAAAATTATTAATCTGTGTGTATTGAAAACTTCATTAACTGCATGTATAATTTGTATCTTAATCCTTATTTAAAGCAGCTGTTTCCTTGGCTAATTGATTTATCAATATATTACTTCTATATATTCTACAAAAAAAAACAACCAGGATTCATGTAAATACATGTATGTATCAACTGGACATTGTCCTCATTCACATATTGATGATAAAAAGTGTTATCCCGCCTCAGGCAAAAATCCTGTAGTCCTATTGGTTAAAACGACGTCACATGATATCCAGTATATTTTCATATTAGGTCAGTAGAATCTCACATTAGGTGAGTACGAAAGAGTTATCGTTCTTTACCCATAAGAGTCAACTTGTAACAAGATGGCGACCAAGCGGTTTGTGCAGACGACAGCCGATGAAATGTTAACAAAGTGGGTGAAAGTAAATGCTGACAACACTATCAAGGCTAATCAAAAGTCGGCGAGAATTTTAACGGAATATCTGACAGAAATGTGCCAAGATACCGCATTCGAGTCATTTGATGATGTGAGACTTGCAGAAGTTCTGGACCATTTTTATATGGACGTGCGTATACCAGACTGGGAGAAATACAAGTCGTCGTCGTTTGATAATATCCGCCATGCATTGAACCGGTATTTGAGGGCCCCACCACATACCCGTAAATTTGACATTATAAAAGACCCAGCATTTTTCGATGCGAACATGAATTTTAAGGCAGTGATGGCTGAGCTGAAACGGGAGGCCTGGGAACGATTGATCATTACCCTGTGATCAATGAAGTCGACAGAGAGAAAGTGTACACATCCCTGCACCTGAAAACCACAACACCATCAGGACTATATAACAAGATCCATTTCGATATACGTCTATATTTCTTCAGGTACGTACGAAAAAATATCCTGGTTTCTGTGCTAACAAAATGTTTGTTTACATTATGATTATGGTCGGGACGATTCGCCATTATAAAATATAAGGGGACGAATTGTCTTTTTTCTTAATAAATACAACAAAGGGCCAGTCACTGACTGTCAGTGTCAGTCATTAATTCTTCAATACTAAATGTATCTCACCTTTGATTTAAACCTTGGTAGGTTAAAGTAGCTAGTTCAAACTCCTTGAAACATGGACATTTTTAAAGAAGAACACTTTTTGGTGATATTATTCAATAATTTAATTAAGACTGAAGTGGTCAAAATAAATCTACTGGTATTATTTGTTGACAAATTTTAATCATAAAATAAAAATGGCCTTTTGGTCTGTCATTTTTAATTCCACAATGAAAATTATTATCAAATTGTATTTTCCTTTCAGACGAGGAGCAGAGAACATGCATCTGATGAAAAAAGACACTTTTTCGGTGAAGACAGACCCAAAGACTGGCCTGAAGTTTGTGACGAAACAGATCGATGAAATGATGAAGAACCATCGGGCCAATGATAAGGAGAATGTATCTGGAATAATGCCAGCATCCCAAGGTATCTATTTTACTGTATTAAATAAAACATGTAGTGTACATGTTTACCTGACGTCATACCAGAGCTAACGTTTCGTTATACACACTTCGTGTGTCCTCATGGTCACTGTCAAAACGTACACATACAGACTGCAAAATATTAGGAGAATCGGTCAAGAAACAAAACACTTTTCCTCTTTGAAACTCGTAAAAGTATTGGCGTTTTGACGTCATTATTTACTATGGCATCAATGGGACGTCATGGGGCCAAATTTTACTAGTCTCAAAGATGGAACAATTTTCGTTATTTTTTTTTTATAAAATTTCCTTCATTTTTGTCACACTAGTACGACAAATAAAATGCTACAAAATAACTCGTTTTTTGTTTTTGTTTTAAATTCTGTTCGTTTATTTTTCAGGATCCGAGTTCTGTCCCGTGGCCTCCTATGAACTGTATGTGAGTAAACTTAACCCGGAAAACGA
Source organism: Mizuhopecten yessoensis (assembly GCF_002113885.1). Taxonomy (NCBI): domain Eukaryota; kingdom Metazoa; phylum Mollusca; class Bivalvia; order Pectinida; family Pectinidae; genus Mizuhopecten; species Mizuhopecten yessoensis. Next base: position 5,341 of record NW_018479708.1, on the reverse strand, counting down.
CAGCTTGTGGCAAAGGAGTGTGGCTAGTTTTGTGGAAGATGAGCCCATCTGGTACTGTAATTCACCTGTAGGAGTTAAGAAAATGGGCACATTTATGTCGGACTTAAGCAAATTGTGTGACTTATCTCAAATATACACCAATCACTCGGTCCGGGCCACAGGATCCACGATACTGTCGAAGGGTATGTATAGTCCCGCACAAATCATGTCGGTGACCGGGCACAAGTCCGTACAGTCCTTGACCGTGTATCAGCGCGTGGATGACGAGGAGAAGATCAGAATGGAACAGACAATTACTGAATCCATGCAACCTGCCAAATCCAACCAACTGGCTCTGCTCGCTGCTAGTAATCGTCCAGCTCTTCCGGCTCCAAGTTATCGTCTAGCTCTTCCCGGTCCAAGTAATCCTCCCATAGGTCACGTCACGCATTTGGCCATAGCCCCAACCCAAAACCATGAGCAGTCGGTTGTCGTAACATTTCTTAATCTATCTGACATTTTCAGTGATTTCAGCGACATCAGCAGTGTATCAAACTCCGTTTCAAATACTCAAAGTAACCCCAATACTTGCAACAACTGTCATATTACAGTGATCCAGAACTTGACAATAAATAAATAGGATTGTGACATAATGACTAAATATGGCGACTGATACCAAATATCGTATTTCTAATCATACTATGATACTTAATAGATGCCTTTATTGTATAAACATATGGAATTATTGTTCTGTACAAAGGATGTGATCATCACATCTGTGGCAGAGTTATACCAATATTTGTAATGAAAAGTTAAGTTTTGTTTTTATTTTTATTACAGCGATAATCAATTTAAAAAAATAAATCCTTATTTGAAGCTTGTGTTTCCTTAGTTAATCATTTTTTTAATATATTAGTTTTAGATGTTCAAGACAAACAACATAATTTGACGTTTACGTATGGATCAATTTGATAATGCCTTATTCAACTGCTGATGAAAAAAATAAGTTGAGGCGAGCAAGCAACATCTGGTGCATGTATGTTAAATATAAGTAAAGGTATAAAGAACAGGTATTTCATTGTACATGTCATAAATGTGACATATTCGTTCTTTGATGCCATATCAAACCTTCCCGTTATAGGGAAATGTATCTATATTTTGACACAATGACTGAATATGGTGACGAATACCAAATTACCTTACGTCAAATCAAAAAAGTATAAAACAGAGAGCTGATGTGATGTTTTCACCACATCTACGATAGAGAGACTCCCGTTTCAACATGTCTGATCACACTGAGTAAGTAGCTAGTCAATTATATGTCTGCCTAAATTCCTATAATGAACATGTTGACGAATATGATTTAACTAGCTTCATAAAATTGTTGATGATGTTGCACACATTCGAGCCAGTTCGTCAAGCTGCTTAGGTAAACTTTTGAAGCAGCATCAGTTATTGGCTTGAGGGCTATCGCATGTTTCTAAATCTACGTCAAGGGTTATTTCCCTAGGCAAACTATAGAAATATAAATAAAAACGCTGGTTAATCAGAATTAAATATTTCATAAATTCCTTGATCCGATTGATTTACTGTTTTCTTTTTCTGATACAAACATGTATTTTTAACTTATCCAGAGCAACTTTTATTATTTCAATATCGTCTAACCTGTGCTACTATACAATTAATAATTAGATCAGTTAAGTAAATGGTCTGGCCACCTATCACCTAACGAGCTCGGTCATTTCCGTAAGGAATTAACGGAGATTACCGAGAAGTTATTCTGCCCTACGCAAACTAATTATAGACGACTCATTACAATTTGATTCTTCTGAATCAGTTTTAACCTTTTTTTCCATTTTAAACTAGCTTCATAGCATTGTCAATGATTTCGCACAGATTTGGATTGTTAAGCCTGTTCGTTGGGATGCTTCCGTAATACTTAACTTTTGAAGCAGCATTTGGTATGGGCTAGATGGACATAACATGTTTCTGAATCTACGTCCAAGTTATATCCCTAGGCGAAACTAAAGAAACCTAAAGAAAACGCTAGTTGATCAGAATCAATAACTTCATAAACACCTTGATCTCAAAGATTAACTGTTTTATTTTACTGATACAACACACATATTTTTAAAATATCAAGAGCCACCTCTATTGTTTTCAATATCGTCTGCGCTGCTGTCTCAAGATCATGTAATTACAAGATTTGGCTACCTTTTTAACTGTTTTAAATGGAGGAAGTTAGTGTACACTAAACAATTAAACTGAAGTAACTCTCAGGATTGCAAAGTTAAAGCAAATGCCGGGATAAAGTCAATGGAAAGAATTATTTCTATTTCAAAGAGTGAATATGATGCTCTCTAGGAAAAAAGGGAAAATCACCATTCACAAAGCGTTTTTCATTAAACAACATGCAGAAGTACCTAGGTCTCATTTGAATGAAGATAGTAAAAAGGTCAACACCTATAAAATACTTTTGAATGAATTCTGGCCGACAATGTCTTTGGTGAATTTGATGGTAGCTGTTTAGTTGTTTTTTTTTTATCGGTTTACGTCTTTATCATTTGCTTATCTCGACCTTCCTGACAACACTACCAAGAGAGACGGCTTACAACTAAGCTGTTCGAAGACCTTAACGATTCTGATTTTAACGATCGTAATTATATTCATAAAACGTCCCTAATCCCCCGTCCCTACCCGCTTAAAGACTAAGACAATGCGTTTTAATCGCCGTCTTGACGTTATTTTCATATATCTAATTTTAATTATGGGACTGTAAGGTATGTCTTTAATTATGCTCCTTTATGTGCTTTGTGGTTCGTCGTCGCTACACAGATTCACTCTTTGATGACTTGACTTGGATTGTATCCAGATTTATATGTGGATGCTGTCGCTAATGACGTAGAAGACGAATATACCTTTACAGTCTGGTCTTATACTAATGTCCTAGTTCCAAACATTCCACGTTATTTATACCTTTGTTCGTATTTGTGTTTGCCAATGTTTCAACAACTTTGAGTTCAATTTGCCGTTATATTCACTTTGTATGTTTTTCACAATATAAATGCATATACACATATGTGTATTGATGTGTATTGATGTTGTGTCCAAGCTGTTAGAGTCGCTTTTATTTAATAACTCGTTATGTAATCTAGTACATTTTAATCCGTTGCGTTCATCAGGGGCTATAGCTATAGACGTTCGATGTTATCCACTTTTAAGAACAAAGTTGAATATTTCTTTGTTAATCAACTTCAGATATGACATTCATTTAGATAATGGTATATATACTGTGTCTTATTACACATTATATAGTGTTAGTCCGTATCCCAACTACATGCAACTTGGGTAAGAATCTTTTATCATTTATAAAACGTTGAATAAAATCAGTAAAGGCAGATTAATACATTTTCAGAACAGCATGACTTGGGTTGCGTGAATATTTGCTTGTCTCTTGTGTGTTGCAATACTGACAGAAGGACTCCCGTCGGATCTAAAATCTGTTGAACATGTAAAGGGTCACAAGGAAACAAGAAGCAGGTGGAAATTTGTCGGTATCAAAGCAGTTAGGAAAGAGAGAGCGGCTGCAGAACTAGATGCACCACCTGGACCATGGGGGAGAGAATAGATTAAGCAAAACAAAACAAAACAAAAAAGGCATTGACATAGTCATTTTTTATGTTGAAGTTTGAAATAATAAACAAATGTTACGAGTTTGGTAGTAACGCTCGAATCACAAGCTAAAGGTACTGATGACTAAATCTTTACCGGGATTTTATGAGAAGACAGAAGATAACTCAGGAGGATAGCAGACGACAACATCGGAATCATGGGATGGCCGCCATACTATTATTAGCGTAACATGTTCAAATCACGATGTCTGTATTACGTATTTTCGGGGGTTTTCACATATAACATGCATGCTAGAGTATTTACCTAGTTCACATAGTTCCTAAAGACTTCATTCGTATCCATTTTAAGTATCGTTGATTGTTATTTAAGCTAGGAATGACTATTTTCGTCTCCTCAAACTGTATGATGTATCTCGCCATCTTTCCACAATAACAAAGCCTTGAAGTTGTAAGCACGGCGCTGATTGGTCAGTTAGCCGTGGCCGTATGAAAGCGGAGCGCAGATTCACTTACAGTACAGTTTTTGC
>NW_018479708.1:0-1025 GCF_002113885.1 Mizuhopecten yessoensis | reverse complement strand
TATATTGATGTTTATTTTGTGAATTGTAAATAAAATGTTGAATTTTATCATGATTGTTGCTGGTTTTACTTTTGGTCACGAGTGCTAGGCTGGGAACGAACCTTATAAATTTCATGATAACTGATCTCACCCACAGGATTAGCTGGGTAGCAGAAACGTTACATTGGCGTCACGAGCAGGGTTTTGGATTAAGTTTCCAAACAAATAATTATTCCCAGTGTCTAGTGGACCAAAAGTAAGGGAGAGCTTCTGATAAAATTCGAATTTTCTGTTTGTAAAATTAACAAACACAAAATAAGAATTCTACAAAATCTATAATAGAGTAAAATTGTAAATTATGGATTCTGGAGACGAATCTGAAGTCACATTTCCAAATGGGAAGGCTCATTCGGGTACTGGTACGGAGAATGACACAACCATGGAGGGGTTTTCCGATGAGGAAGCTCCGGGACAATCCCATAGAAAGTCTGAAAATATACAGAATAACACATTCAGCATGGATGTATTACTTAATAGAATGGGGGAACAGTTTGATATTATCAGACAGGAAAACAGGCAAATGAAACAAGAGCTGTATGATGCTGTGTATGGTGTCAGCAGGGAAATACATAGTCTGCAGAATAAGTTTACTAAATTAGAAAATTTGGTACATGATAATGATAAAGAAATAAGGCACGTTTTGTCCCAGGAGATTGGACATCAGAACATGTCAGGAAATACTTGGGAAAACAGGGAACGGTTTCCCCAGGGGGATAAACACAATAGTTCAGCAGATTACGTTGAGGTTATAGGGGATAGGTCAACCCCTAGACACAGGACAGATATACGAGAACCAGATAACATTTTAGGAAAAGGGGATGAAAGTTCCCAGGAAAACATACACTATCACATATCTGAAAGGAGCGAGTCAGATTCTCCAAGCAACAGACAGTTAGAGGAACAAGGACGCACAGTTAATTTCACAAATAAGAATGATAACAGTGCAGGATCTCCACGCTATAGTCAATCTAGACAGACAGTGAATG
>NW_018479707.1:0-26726 GCF_002113885.1 Mizuhopecten yessoensis | reverse complement strand
GATGTATAAAATAATTAACAATTTATCACCCACATACCTCCATGATATAATTGATCCTCTTATTCATAACCCAGAAAATGATAGATATACTCCAAGAAATGTAAGAATGTTTAACCCGTTACTATGTCGTACAGAATCCTATGCTAAAAGTTTCTTCCCAGTAAAGTGCAACAAGTTCAATGGACTTGAAAATGATATAGTACATTCCCCTACTATAAATAAGTTTAAGGTCAAGGTATAAACTGAAATATGTTTTAATAATGATATCTATGATGTATTCAAAAATTGTGAAAGCAGAAAGGGAAACATAATCTTAGGTCAACTGAGAAATGAGGCGAGTAACCTGAACTATGATCTGTTCAAAGATCACTTGAAAGAGTCTCCATCCTGTCTGTGTGGTGATGATTATGAAACTGCTATCCATTATCTTTTACAATGTCCAATGTATAATGATGAGAGACACACTTTAATAAATGAGATTTTTGAAGTGTGTCCGGTTAATCTTGATACTAAAATACTTCTTAATGGAAGCACTATGTTAAACAATACTGAAAATCAATCTATACTTGATAGTGTTCTTAAATATATATAAACAACACAAAAAGATTTGTTTAATTAATCAAAACAATCTATAATTTTGTTATATTTAGTCATAATTGATAAAATACTATCCTTAAACCATTATGTGATTCAACTGATTTTTATATATACATAGATACACTGATACTATACACCTAAAGGTTTAAGTGTTAAGTGCTGTTTTTACTAATGGGTGCAATAAAGTAAAACAACAATGTGCTAAGTTTGAATGCTTTAGTGTTCTGTGGTTGAATCATGATTCTTCTCGAGTGGATGATATGCGAACGGTAGACGCCGTTAGAGACTTTTTTGTCTGAAACTCGATGGGATGAAAGATTTACACATAGAACACTGGCAATACATCTTACACATATACTACATTGCCAAAATCTTCTCGCTGAATTGCCTCATTTTAATTTTTATAATTTGTTGTTGTATCCCTTACTTTTTTATCACTTCTACCAATAATTTATATTGATACTACATGGATCTATACTTTTAACTACTTCGTGTAACGGCAGCAGGGTATGAACAGGGGGCATTAATGACTTGCATAAAATACAAATACAATTGAAGCAATTTCTCTGTTTAAAATATCATTAGGGCATTGCTTGCCCATTACTAATTAATGCTGATTGACTTTTTAATAAGAGCATTGTATACCTCAAAATATCAATTAATTATTTTTCATATAATTGAAACATAAATGGATGTATTCCCTATACCGTCGCTATATATAGACTGGGGATTTATGCTACTTATAATATAAAATTTGCATCAATAGTTTCTTATTAACCGTTTCATCTTTGTCTTTGTCATGTCAACCTAAGGAGATAACTTATATAGGTCTAGCCAGCTGTTCAATCCTATTGTTTACTAAATAAAATAAAATATCATGAAATGAAAATGAAAAACATTATCCACAGATTTACAATAGACAGAATCAAACGCCTTCTCAAAAACAATCATTAGTAAATTCCTGGGATATACTGATCTTCTGTAAACTGCATTCTATCATAAACAAGACGAGAATTTTCTCCAATACAACGACCAGCCATACAATTTTGTTTGATCACTACCAATAAGCTTATCTAAATATGTTTATTATACTAGAAGAAATAACCCCTGATGCTATTTTGTACACAATGTTCAATAACGATATTTGCAGCCAATTTTTCAACAAATGTCTTGGTTTATCCCCTTTTGGAATGCAAGTTTTTGAGCGACAGATAACTCCCCAGTAGAATAGCAATAATTAAATGAACGTACAACAAAACTACCTAACTGCTTCCAAAAAGATTTAAAGAATTCATTTGTTAAACCATCCGATTCTTGCCTTTTATTATGTTTCATATTAAAAACAAAATCCAGCTTCCTGGAGAGTTATCTGCCCTTCAAGCTCTGTAAATTTGTTATTCGTCAACTTGGGTACAATACAATATTTTAAGAAGCTATTAAGATCAACATGATCCAAGTTATCATTATCCTTTTACAGGCATTCATAAAATTTATCTTCCTGCTTAACTTTAACGTCTCAATTGTCCTATTGTATTTTTGGAAAAAAAATTGAAACAAATTTCTTATTTTCTAATTCAAACAAATAGTTGGTCGTTTTTTTACCCTCCTACCCATTTTTGCGACTTCTTCATTGAACTAAGCAATGCATATCAACTTTATTTGGATGTAAGCATCCCGAGGTGGTGGGTATTTACAATTGTACAAATGATGGAGTTGACCCCAAGGGGCTACAGTAAGGGTGGGGCCAAAATGAATGTTTTGGTTATATATTGCTTTATGCGTCTTCTTCTCTGGAAATAAGAAATAGATATCAAGAATATTTGACTGGAAGTATCCCTAGGTAGTGGGAATTCAAAATTGCACAAATGGTGGGCTTGACCACCCAGGGGGCTGAGGGGCGGGGCCAAAAATGATAATTTGGCAAGTTTGCTTTAAGTGACTTCTCCTCTGGAACTAAGTTATGGATATTAACTATATTTGTTTAGAAGCATCCCTGGGAGGCGGGGGTTAACAATTGTACAAACGGTGGGGCTGACCCTTGTATCCTAACTATAAAATGGTTGAGATTCCCACCATTAAAAATCGAATGCAAATATACCACAAGGATTGGGGTCTAACCCTATCATTGGGATGATACCTGTAGAATATTTTGCCATGATTGCTTAGATATCTAGGTGAGTGATACAGACCCTCTGGATTTGGTTTGAGTGTTACACTGTAATGGTTTGGTTCACAATTTTAGGTGTAGTCAGATGGTTAATTTGTAGATTAGCAGTGTAGCGCCACATCGTCAACTAACACGAACATTTAACATGTTGCAATAGTTGAAGGAAAGTTCATTATAATTAAGTCAATGTTCTGCATATCACCTGAACTTTTACATATAGATGGCTTTATTCTTAAAAATAACTTTCTTTTTTATTGATTTGGCGTTAAAATGTGATGGTATCTCGCTGATTGTACCACTCAAACACACATATGTGACATTAAACAGCTGTCAATTGCAAAATTTTAATTATCTGAACTCTGCCACTTTGCCACATAGATTTTGTTTTTCATAAAATAACATATCTTCTCATATCGCTTATTGTGTTGACTGTTTGGAATGCTACAATGTTACGGCGTAGTTTTAAGAAAATAAACACACATCTGTCGCTAATAGTAACATTTTCATTGCAACTCCTTTGGTATATTACAAATCAAACTGAAAAGTTGCTGATAAGAGTTGTAATCATAGTACATTTGCCCCGAAGTAACGAACCGTTAATAGGATACTGTGTTTCTTTCATACAATGTAAAATGGCAACAAAAACCAGGCGGTAATGCATATTATATAAAATGTTCATTGTGAACTAAAATATAGTAATATATTTTATTTTGCAAATTTGCCCCGAATTCACTAGCCTCTTACCATGCTTTGATATACTGCTTTTTAGAGTTCATTTTTTCAAAAGCAAACCACTCTTAATATCATGGGGTTTTTTTTCATTTCAAAGATAGACACATTTTACTGAAGGAATGGACCGTTACATTTAACATCCAGCACCTATGCCTTTCTGTTCTCATATAAAGTACAAACATGTAAGGTTTGCAATGTGATTGACAATAAATGCACTGAATGAATGGCTTATTGCTATATGATATTGTTAAGTACTCGTTTGACATAATCAATATTTTGCATAATGACATGGTTTGGGTATATAAGTGCAATAATGGACTAGCACATCATAAAAGCGCAGAAGTAAATTATTTAAACTTTATATGAGAGCCTATCATAATTAGGTGGCGGGCGTGTCTAATAACCGCTGTTCCGTGGGCCGTTTGAAAGCCTGTAAAACGTTATTATTGTAGGTTTTCGGCAGAAAGTTCTATAAATATTTTCTAAAATTTATACACACGTTTGTGCCAATAGTCATCATTTTTAATATGTAAAGATTAATTGGTCGGCCGTCTTGGATTTTAAATTTCATTTTTTGTTCTTTTTTTCTGTCCTGTTTTTTAGAACGTAAAACCTATCTTTCCCTTACTTTGTACACAAATTCCTCATGGACACGCCTTGTGCAATGAAACGGGTTTTTTGGGTGTAAAAAGCTATTTCAGGAAGCCATCTTGGATTTCAATCTTCAAAGGCAATTTTTGCTTTTTCTTTGACATGAATTCTGAACAGATGTTCCCCAAAAGTCATTGATGTACAATATCATCATGTTGCTCGAATTTTTTTTTAAATGTATCACGGCTTTTCAGAACGTACTAGACATATTATTAAAAATTTGTTTTCTATAATATTTGCAAAATTAGAGTTACCACGAAGTTGAATATTTTTTACACATCTCGTGATGTACTATCAAAAGCAGAAATAAAACAAATATGATTATATTTGGTATATTTATGCATTTTTCATGACCATCTATTCTCTTCAAAATGTAATTTTAACAAATTTACATCGAACGAATGCATTAAAAACAAGCAAAAATGCGATCAAAACCCATGTCAATTTTATAAAACTTTTACAGAAGACAGCCAAGTATATATGGTTTTCGCTAAGCATAAAAAAATGTGGGGTTCCTAGTGAAAATTTTGCATTTTCGCTCACTTGAAGTTTGAACTTCATTCCCCCACCCCATTTTGCCTATTCCTATGTTAATGCGTAAAGGGCAAAATTATGTCATATTATTATCCATACCGTCAAAAGTATAATACTTTATCGTGTCCCCACACTTATATTTGATATACATTAAAATCAAATAGCATTAATGCTCGGAACTTAAATAAAAAACAATATTTCGAAGTTCCGATTCGTATTCCGGATCGATATATCTTTGGACCGCCTCCGGGTCTGGTTTTATACACGAAATTATATTTCTGTCCACAATGCTAGCGCACCATTCCAAACGTGTTGTGCTTGATTTCACTGTTTGTTGTGTAGTTCCTGTATATGCGGTCGGTATATAGAATTAAAATTGAACAAATATTTGCTACCATTACCTAGTCTACATCTAATTATTGCTGTATAATTATCGTAAAATAGACAATAGTACGAGCGGAATATGTCGTTTCCGCGATACAGGTTTCCGGAACTAAAAATAAGTTTCGCAAATTATTTTGGTCATATGTCTTACACTTTTTGTATACACTGAGCATTAAATACTTCTGACATTCGAAATGTTTTAAGCTGATTTTAATATATGACAATTCAATGTATAGATATAAACAATTACATATGTTACTATTACACTGTGTTTTCATACATTCGAGCACTTGTATACCTTGTTATTACTCTTTTGGTCACACAGAGCATATCTACAGGCTGTTAAAGCAGTTCCAGTAGTATAGTTCACAGCAAGTGATTGCAGAACTTGAGGACATCACATGTCATGCTAAGATCTAGACAGGACAGAATAACAAACTAGAAGAATATCTTGCACCAGAATCAGTAGTGGAGGCATCAACATTGGAAGGCTTAAAGGCCAGGTTGAATATCATCCCAGNGGGGGGGGGCATGTATGCAGATTTTGGAATCTAATACAATGTAGTTTTGTGAACTCTCATTCATAATACAAGTAAACATATCTTGAATTTTAGAATAAACTACATGTACAAGTGTAATATCAGATTCTGAATATGAATCTGAATCAGAATCCCTGGGTGAAAATTCACAGAGAAATACATTCTTGGAAAGTTATTAATATTTACTAAGTTAACTTACTATGTATTTTAGTCATTTTATAACGGGAGAGAAAAAAATGAATAAAACACATTTTGAAAATTTACATTGATTTTAATCAAATCACATTTTTGAAACATAAATACAGAATAAGAAGCAAAGATAGGAATATTTGTCTTTGGAGTATGTACATTGTAGTATGAATTTAATAACACATTTACAGGACCTATGTATTTGAATTAATTTTTTTCACATTAAATTGTCGCAATTGAAAACTCTTACCGTTTCTGTTTTGAATGTCCTCTTTATACAGATGAACGACACACTCTTCTGCAGGATCTTATATTATATTATGTAGATTTCCATAATACAACATCTTTAAATGCTAGTCTAAATGGTAACACTGATAATACTGCTTTACAGAACAACCAGTTGATAGAGTGTGTGTATAAATACATTAATGCCACAGGACGGTTCAAATAATTTAAATTAAGTTAAATATACAAGCTGTATGTGGTTGATGTATTGTTTGTATTCTGTAAGATAACTTCATTATTTCTGTTGATAGTGGATAATTTAGATATATATATATATATATAATATACCAAGGTTGGTTGACCACCGGTCAACAAATGCCGAGGGACTTTATGTGGTCATGACACTTAAGGTATGGTGGAGTAATGTAAATCAATAGTTATAATGCCATATATTTGTATCCTTTTAACTAGTGTACTTTGTTATCATATGTAATGACCAACTGCACATTAATTTAAAACAAATATAAACTACATTAATTAAGCCAACAAACCCATGCCAGTAGAAACATATGTGGTGTTAGAGTTTATGAGTGTGTGTTCGAGTTTTTCTTGTGTTCTTATATAATTAGTTATGTTTTCTTTCTGTGTTTTCTTTTTTTCCTGTTTTCTTTTAGTTAGTTTTCTATTTGATTTTCGAACACATCTCAAGACATCTACTTCAAATAAGACCTGTTACATTTTTGTTATCAGCATACATGCATGTATCAGTTTTGCTTTAATTCATGTTGCCGTAGCAAAATGTTAGTGGCTCAAGGTCAAGACGTATATCCATATATTTAATTCGATTTGGAATACTGTGTATATTCATAACGGTATATTCAATTCGTCTTGACATATATTTTACAAGTATATTAAATATCAATATCGCAAAATTTGTAAAAAAAGATATATCTGAATTCCATGTATCACATGAAATAATGTAATTTTGTAGAAACATGAAAATATTAATCCAGCCTAAATATTGTATATTACCTCGCAATAAATGTACCCAAGTGTCATGATACGAGTTGAAATATAATGTATGTATGTAAATATTGTATTCAATGTCTTCAACTATCAAAAGTATGCTGGAAGCCATGGAGAGAGCTTATATAGGCAAAGCCTGTTGCTCAATCCTTTTGTTTAATCAATAAAATATATTTAAAATGAAATAGCATTGTTTGTCTAAATTCTCGTTTCATGGAAGTGTTTGCTATATAACCGAAAACATGTGTTTTAAAAAAGGAAATCTTCAACATAAAAAACACAAACTTGAGTTTCCCAACAACTTTTCCTGGAGCGAACTGTCATTTATATACGAGAAAAAAGGAAAAATAGACAGACAGACAGACAGACAGGCAGATGCAGAGAGAGAGAGAAAGACAGAGAGACACAGAGAGAGACAGACAGACAGAAACACAGAGAAAGAGACACACAGAGAGAGACACACAGAGAGAGACAGACAGACAGACAGACGGACATACAGACAGACAGACAAGATAGAGAGAGAGAGAGAGAGAGACAGAGAGAGAGACAGACAGACAGAGAGAAAGCGAGAGACAGAGAGACAGAGACAGAGAGGCAAGACAGAGACAAACTGAGAGAATCACCCAACCAGATGCAGTATGTATTTATCCATCGATATTAATAAAGTTCGTTACAGTAGATCATAGGTAAATTAAGGAAAGACTTCATTGTTCAATTCACTTCACCCTTACATGACCCTTTTCATATTTCGTATCGGATTGTTCAAGCTTAAACAAATTTAAGCATTTGTGTTCTGGATGAATACACTAATATGTTGGGTCCTGACACATATACTTGTTGATGGTTGACTACACACTGCTATTTCAATACAGGACACGGGAGTGTTCAGTTGGGATTACATTCTGATGATGCACGGAACATATGTTAGTAGTGTTACTCACTGAGATAGGAGCGCCTGTTTGTTTGTTGTCATAAACGGTCTGCTTCATAGCGTCTTGTCAGATGGAGACAAATGGGAGAAAAGGTAGGGTAACGAACAGTTATTATTTAAGGTATTTACATACGATAACGCTCGTACAAACTAATCAATAAGTTTGCAAACCCTGATATTATGTATTTCACCAACAAAAGGATGATCCGCATCAGAGAATTAAACCTATATCTTTGGGCTCAGTGTTCTCGTTTCTTGAGCAAAATAGCTTACATATAATACTACACTTTCTCAAATTATATTCCTCGTAAAGAGGACTATACCATTCTGTGCTTTGGTTTGAATGGTATTGTTAGTATTAATACAAAATAATTAATAATAGGACTATATGGCTTCCAAATGTTTTGTGAATATACTAAAAGCTGACTTCTGTTTTCACAATTCTGTTAAAAGAAAACAATATATATATATACAAAAAAAAAATAAAAAAAATTTGGTTGTTCAAGGTTTTGCGCTGTTTCATAGCTATTCAGAAGAATGCTTTTACAATAAATCAACGTAAGTTTCTGCTTAGGTCATTTAACCCTTCCAAGTACAGGTTTATATAAGTTCAAGTTTCTATGTGTCTCGGCTCCGTAATGGGCACACTTATCCCACTCTTTCGTGACTTTTATAACGAGAAGATTCACCTACATGCCACGCTTGTGAAACTCCATTTACAGTGGACCATTTGTTAATGGAATGTTTTGTTATTTTTTCACACAAATTCGTTATAACGTAAAGTAGCTTGCATATATTTTGATACTTTTGTCGGCACATACGATCAGAATCTCAAATTCTGTTTTAAAATTGAAAACTCACTTTGCTAAGCGCTCAAAAAAGGTTGAGAAAATTCTCACTAGAAAATGTATGCAAAACCATTTTTTAATTAACACTGTAGGTTATGATTCATAATCGTATTGAAATGAAATATATCAAAACTCCCCAACAACTCATTATTGTCATTTTATAAATGATTTTTATATAACGCATCATGAAGTTGAACACATCAAAGTCTATCAATTAAAACTGTAAACAATGGTATGGATGATATGGTGTATTTACCCTAGATTTTATCTCCTTCTGTCAATAAACAAAAAGCTTTTATGGTCATCCTTTTCAAACCTACATACATTGTGAACGTTAATGAGAGTCAGAGACACTATAAAACCTGTTGTAACCATCCAACCAATCAGGTAAATTAAAATAGAATGGTAGTACACATGTACCTTCCTTTGTAGAACATACACGCATACGTTGTTAAAGAGGAGATAATATAATATAAATGATCAGATAGCACATACTTTTTATGCCATCTGATTGACTCTAAACAATATAAATAAAACCTACATCTAAACGCATTTTTGGTTGATCTAGAATTCGGTTTAAAAAAGTCGATAACGGACAATGCATTTTCTTAAGTTATCGAACCGCTTGTCAGTTTTACCGTGTACATTGCGTGTGTTTTCTATATATTGCGGTTTAATCCTGAATATTTATCATATACACTTTTTTTGTCTTCCTTTAAACAAGGAGACATGACCCCCATCCCCAAACCACCACCATCACCACCACCACCACCACCACAACCAAACATCAATATCATAGTAAACAGTTTGAAAAATATAGTAATGAATATCTACAATGAACAAATTCGGTAATGCTAACGGCAATGTGTACCGCAATGTATCTATAAAAGAAAGTGTGGCTGCATCAGTATATCTCCGAATGACGTACGCAAGTTGTATCCATGTTATACATATTTTTATATATTTACATATCAGACACAGTACAGTTACGAAGGGTTATTTTTATCTATGTCAAGACACAAAATCAAGCAATTACACTACCCAAAACATTATTAAACGAAACACCAATAACATATAGTTACTAACGCCGTAGCATATTTCTTCGTCTGGCTTTTAGCCGAAATATATTCACAGTTCAGAGTTATCATTTAAAGGTTCACTAAAGAATATATCAAAAAAACCTGTCACAATCTGAATAATTAATATCGTTTTACGATCCTATTTTAAAGAAATGTAATCGTTAAATATGTTGGATCGTTCACGACACAAAGGTAGACGTGATGCTCTTCACCCGACTACTCACTATACAAAGAGTCAATAAAACGTTTGAACTGATACTCAAAGTTTTGATATGATGGTCATGAACATAACTGAGCTGGAACCTGTGATTTTCTCAACAGCTGTCTCATGTCCCCAGTATTGGGTTTTCGCCACGGGAGGCTTACGCTCTACTGCTCTTGTATGACACACAAATATGTATCTTAGTAGACGTCCATCAGACTCATACCTACTGTTCGCATTAAATAATCCTCCTCAGAATTGAACAGTAGGTTCATATCATACACTTAATAATTCCTGAGCTACTCTGTTATGATACTATACCAGCCCCGGGAAGGAACGTTAACCTTGTCATTCAAATATTTTCAAAATACACTGCAATAATTCACGTAAATGTTGTGATACTGTAAGTGATCTAAAACTAAACAGGTCGATGAGTTCCATGTGCCGATCATACTAAAATTGGCAGACCTATCTTACAACACTGGTACTCAAATAAATAGTGGTTCTCATCACAACATTTTTATGATGATACAGTTAATACATTCGCTCCGTTTTAGGGTTCCACCATCTGATACAGGCAGCGAGACTACGATTAGCAGAACATATTGTAACATCATACAGTTTTACAGAACAAACAAAAGGGAAGATCGAACACATACAATTGTACCATCCTTAACAACATGCAATCGTGGTAATGGCACAACTATCGTGATGTACCATCATTTGTAATCTTGTGATGCAAAATTTTAACTACTTGTCATTTGTTGATATATACTAATCTATATCAAGTCTATAAACATATGTTCCTAAAGGGAACGCAATAATATTAACAAACTTTTAAGTCACTCTTTTCCAAGCTTTCAGACTTAGCCCTTCTGATAGTTGCTCATCATGTTTGTAAAAATTGATGTGACATAGAGGTCCGGTGACATTCAATCCCTGACGAAGGGCTATATCAATGTATTTCCTGTAAAAATGAAGTTTTTGCAAGACAATACAGGTTCGGCACTGAGGTAGACACAAAACACATCACAACACGTTGTACCTGATAAAATGGATATAAGCAAGATATATTAATTTATTATAGTAGAATACATAACTAGGGATTCAGAAACGTTCGTTAATTATTTTTCCAGTATTGTTTCACCCTCGTTATATATGTCACCATGATACAAACATATCTGTTGCTTATTTCTTAATTAACCTACAACAATTTGATCCTGATATTTGACTATCCTGTATGCGCTGTTCAGGTGATGACATAGAGGTAGGTGTGGTTGAGAGATTCGTTGAGGAGACAAACGACATGGACCAGATTCCCAGAGAGACGTGGGCTAACAATTTGGACTTCATCTTTGCCTGTGTGGGGACGTCGGTAGGTCTGGGTAATCTGTGGAGGTTTCCTTATCTATGCTACAAAAATGGGGGAGGTGAGTCAAATTATAATTTTGCACATGCTTTTCATCAACGTGTTTCTCCTTATTTACGACAATACTTTGATAATGTATAGATGTCAACATAATATAGTAAGTTATTTCCGTTATTAATCATATTTAGGATATGAAAAGTAAATGTTCGTTCGATGTAATGTATAGTACATTATTACCGCTAAGTAACATATAATTTTGAAAGGACAAGGACTACAAATATCATTTCCTGTAAAACAAGGTTGTGTCTGATTGTCCCTTTATATCTCTGTTTAAGATCCCTTCCTCATACCGTTTCTGTCGTTTTTGTTTAAGGTGCTTTCCTCATACCGTCGCTGACGTTTATTTTTTAGACGCCTTCCTCATACCGTTTCTGACATTTGTGTTTAGAGTGCCTTCCTCATACCGTTGCTGACGTTTATTTTTAGACGACTTCCTCATAACGTTTTTGACATTTGTGTTTTCAGGGGCCTATCTCATACCGTTTTTGACGTTTGTGTTTAAGGGGCCTTCCTCATACTGTTTCTGACGTTTGTGTTGCAGGTGCCTTCTTCATACCGTTTCTGAAGTTTGTGTTTTAAGGGGCCTTTCTCATACCGTTTCTGACGTTTGTGTTTCATGTGCCTTCCTCATACTGTTTCTGACGTTTGTGTTTAAGGTACCTGCCTCATACCGTGTCTGATGTTTGTGTTCAAGGTACCTTCCTCATACCGTTTCTGACGTTTGTGTTTCAGGTGCCTTCCTCATACCGTTTCTGACGTTCGTTGTGTTGGGAGGTGTACCAATGTTTCTACTGGAATTAGGGCTGGGACAATACATGAGTCTGTCTGGCTTTAAGGCATGGGGTATCTGCCCCGTACTCCAAGGTAATCCGATCTGTGTATAACGTCCCCTACATGTAGCCTGACAGAGTTTTGCATTGCAATTGTCTTAAACAGATATTATTGTTGGTGTCTTGACGAATACCTACGATGGCCGATAGCAGCCGACACAAAACAACTACAATATGAGACATTTATGTTCATGTACACTTTTTAAAAACTATACATGTACACAATACAACTACAAGTGCCATTAACATTCCTTAACGGTCTGGATCAACTTGATATTTCACACGTGTCTGATACGGCGGCTAATAAACGACAAGGACATTACTAGATTCCCCAGAAGTCAAACAGTACTAGACGGTCACAAATCAGAGGTATACCAAATATCATATAATTTGTATGTGAATTTTGGAGTAATGGTTGGAGACAAAACAAAAACATGTAGTTACTTAATTTGTATATAGCATTATAATTTTAACTCAATAACCCCAATTACGTAATTTAAAGTGTTCCATGTGACATATTCACAAGTTTGGAGGCTATTGCCTTTGGTATAAAACACTAGTTATTTCTCTCAGAACAATCTACATACAACTTTTGTTACAGTAAGTATTATATTATATTTGACTTTAGCAATCAACTATTCACACTGAACAAGGCAACGTTCTACTTTATGACTCCAATCCATACATTAGGTAAAGCCCACATAGATATGCGTATAACGATGGTTTATGTCTGTTACATTTCTTTCAAATTAAAAATAGGAAATAAGACCAATCAACATACAAAGAAAATATTAAGAAAATTAAACACTTGATAATTACTCATGTCAAACTTTTCTAGTATATCCATTTTCAGGTGATGATATTAAGTCGCTTTCAAGCATCAACTAGTGAAATATTTTGTACAGTCTATGTAGCAACACTGTGTGGTGACCTCAATCGCCTCTTCGCTGATTTATGAACATATTCCCTTTCCTTTTCGTTTGGTCTTTAAATTCACCGCCGCATCAGGCACGTGTGAAATATCAAGTTGATCCAAGCCGTTAAGGAATGTTAATAACACTTGTAGTTGTATTTTGTACATGTACAGTTTTTAAAAAGTGTGCATGTACATAAATGTCTCATATTGTAGCTGTTTTGTGTCGGCTGCTATCGGCCATCGTAAATACCAGATATGTTCTACGATTATGGAGAATATTCTGATATTTTTCACCGGTGTGTCACTGGTAAAATCTTACATTCACTGGTAAAGAAGATGGAAATAATTATGTATATTTGTTAGCCTATCTGTAAGTGAGACTTTGAATGATGTGAATGCTGTTCATTGCAGTACGCGAAATTAAGAGGTTACAGTATCACTTTAATAGTTAAATAGCATGAGTGCTATGCAGTGAATACACTAATGCCATATTTTGGCGCTTAACCCGTTATTGGCAGCAATGCCCATGATGTCACCCATGCTAGTATGGCATTGAAGCGTTGCGATGTGACGATATTATCGTCATCAAAAAATGAAGACAGAAATGTTAATGATAAGACAGACGCTTAGTTTATGAATATTTGAGGTCATTTGGTATTGTTTAAAAAAAACAGTGAACATATGTGTAAAAATATAGGAAACATATATATAAACATCGTTTTACTATGGCAGCGCAACTTTATTGAGGGGAATCAATCTTTTTGTTTACAAAGGTTTTATTTCTATAATTTCAAGCATCTTATGCTTGCTAATTTTTGCATTACTGGCAAGCCAGTATTCTCTGACAGTGAAGCTGTGTTATATTTTGTAGGTATAGGGATGTCAAACTTCGTTACTATTTTCCTCACCAATATCTACTACACTCTTGTACTGGCCTGGGCTGCCTACTACTTCGTTGTCAGTTTGACAGCAGTCCTTCCTTGGACTGACTGTAACAATGACTGGAACACACCCAGGTATTTTGTATACCTTAATCAATTTTTGTGTCGTTTCGAAGCACAAAGATGATATGTTTGGATGACTCTGTCTAGTTTCTGAAAAATCACTCTTTAAGGAATGCTTTGATTTTCATAGACTCTTCTTTGTGCTTGCGTATTCATTTGAGCTCTAATTTGGTGTAAAGATGACGTTTCAAAATGTTATTTTACGTGCTGCTGGACAGAAAACAAACAGGAAAACAAAAAAAACAAAAAAAACAAAAACTTGAGAAAGAAGTAAATGTAGACTTATTATCGTACAAAGGTTTTGTGAAATAGTTCTCTGATAACGTAGGTGATGCGTTTTCAATTAAACACTAACATATTAATTTACAGATGTACGCCTTTCCACAAAGACGTCAACACCAACTCCTCTGCCAATGTATCTCTGTTGAGTTCTAGTGCCATCGCTGGAGAGCCAGTTGATCCAGCTGTTGAGTTTTGGGAGTAAGGCTATCATTTCAAGTTTTTATTATTCATATCAGTACTATTGAGCAGCAAAGATACTATTGATAACATGATGTGTAGTCTATTATTTCTATATAAAGTCGTGCCACCATTTTTTATACCTACAATTTAGTAGAATACAATTTAAATTGCAACAAAAGATGATTAGTAAATGATTGTGCATATATGTTAATGTCTACAGATATCACGGACGGTGATGGTATTATCTGGGATCTGGCCTTGCCAAAACTGGTGGTATGGGTGATTGTATATGTTAACTGTTACCGACAGGGAGTATTACAGCTGACCACAGATATCACGGACGGTGATGGTATTATTTGGGAGCTGTTCCTGCCATTACTGGTGGTATGGGTGGTTGTATATGTTAACTGTTACAGACGGGGAGTACTACAGTTGACCACAGATATCACGGACGGTGATGGTATAATCTGGGATCTGGCCTTGCCAAAACTGGTGGTATGGGTGATTGTATATGTTAACTGTTACAGACGGGGAGTACTACAGTTGACCACAGATATCACGGACGGTGATGGTATTATTTGGGAGCTGTTCCTGCCATTACTGGTGGTATGGGTGATTGTATATATTAACTGTTACAGACGGGGAGTACTACAGTTGACCACAGATATCACGGACGGTGGTGGTATTATCTGGGAGCTGGCCCTGTCGTTACTGGTTTTGTGGGTGATTGTCTACTTCTGTTTGTGGAAGGGGGTCAGATGGACGGGAAAGGTAAGTCCCTACTTCATAAAGTTTGTGTTAATTGCCATTTGATTTAGTCAAAAGTCTCTGGTGGTTGGTCTGTTCACCTATTAAGAGATGTATGAATGAATATGATACCTTGCATCACAGGCGTCTTGCTGAACAGTTTTCTTCGATTATAACTTAGAGTTCCGTTATAGTATACGTCAGTTCTCTCTCCTTAGTTACAATCGTTTCCACTTTCAATGATAAGGCGGAGCTTGTTAAGCTTAGGGTGAATCTGTTGCTTATGATATTCGATATCTAAAACTGATTTTCTAACAAAACCTATATCTTAATTTATCAGAAAAACCCGTTTGTTCACGTAAATAAATCACGTGTTGAGGCAGATCCTTTTTCTCTATTTTCTTTCATTTCAAACATCTACGTGATATTGCTGAAAAAAAGAATGACGTTACATTATTATAATTTTTATGTATGCTATTGATACCGTTAAACCTTTTCAAGCAACGTCTTCTTTCGAGAAACCACCTGAATTAAAATGACACATTCAAATGAAGAAGACCATCAGCATTAAGATACCAATTTTTGTTACTACACTGTGTAAGTGTATAAAACCATTTACACTTATCATACTTTCTTCTGTGTTCTGAGGAGTAGGACGTGTAAGTTACTTAATCAGTAATCAAACCCCTGTCTGCCAGGTAACTTTGTTTAATGTGTAACAAATCCAGGAAAAAATAAATAATAATCAAACACAAAATCAAGACCGTTCCTTCACACTTAAAGTTACTCATGAAACCTTTAGGAAGAAATATAACACAATTTCACGTCCAGTAATCAGTCGAGAAGAAAATTAGAATATGCAAAGATAAAATACTATATGAAAAGTCTGGAACATCGGTTATAGTTTGGAGACAAGGATACCGGATTTCTAGCTCATTTTATGATCATGTACGGACACATAGCTGTGAATTAATGTTTTTCTAAAATTGACGACATTATGGTCAAGATATGTCACGTGTTAATAGTTTCACACATGCACAGGAAGTGACATCATCGTTTTACTTCAAACAAGATTGAATTACGCTTTCGTTGACTTTTAAGTATTCTCATTTTACATAGCTCAATGATTAGGCACGAGGAAAGATGAACCTTAAATCAGCAGAATGAATAGCATTGTTTTTGTTGTTGGCTAGTTTCCTTTCTTGTCTGTACTTTATTTTGTACAATAACCAGTCATGTTGAAAAATAACGATTTGATAAAACGAAATAAAGCAGAATCAATACCTCTATCTACCCCTGTTGATGGCATACGTTTGCATTGAATATGAAAACAGTTTTCAAGTATAAATTCGCACTAGATTTTATTTAACAATTAGGTTGTATATTTCACGGCCATATTTCCCTACGTCATACTGAGTGTGCTGTTGGTGCGGGGACTGACACTAGATGGTGCTATGGATGGTATAGTTTACTACCTAAAGCCGGACTTGTCACGACTTGCAGATATACAGGTATGCGTGTAACAAACTTTGGAAATAATGCCTTATAAAAATAACGTTTTGTTTGCAGCCCCATATTACCTCCAACGTATTTCACAGTTTCTACTTTTTATGAGATGTCTTTTTATCTGTCTCCTTCGATTCAATACATCGCCAATGCCCATTCTTGTTGAAAATGATGTAACTACAACTACTGTTTTACGATACATTGCTGTGTGCCATATTCTATTTGAAAATATTTGTTTTATGGGATACAAACCGTACCTTTTGCATGGTTTGTTTAACGAATCACCATAGTGGACGTCGGCCAGAAGCAGGGCTGCGAAACAGTTCGTTTATGAAATAGCGACGGATCTAGGGATTTGATGTTTTTTTCTGACAAGCTCTGGCAAAGACTTTCAAGACATGCATTTCTCCTGAAGTATCACATTTGAAAATTAGACAAGCTGGTTGGTCCGTATAAATAAACAGGCAACATGATAATTTCTCCTTCCGGACATTGCAAAATCTTTTGTGGTCTGCTCCACTCATTGTATTGATTTAAACCTATTGTGTTTCTTATACCAACCACTGTTTACCCTTTTGTCGTTTTCTTGCCAATCATATGCCCCCATTACAGCTTGTATAGTCTCTTCTGTGTGGTCCCAAATGGCATTAAGTCGACCGTTAAGACTTCATTAATTTTAACCAGTAGTTTGAAGGAAAAAAAGGCCAAATAAATCATGAATTATATATATACGGGTTCGCGTCCTACAGACTTTTAAAGATGTTCAAGATATTAAGCGTAGCAAAGTGTAACAAAAAACACATTTAGAGATATCATTGTATATTATAGTGAGCGTCAAAAGCGATGACTTTCCATGTACAACCTAAAGATGATAAACGTTTGTTGAAAATTATTTATCCGTGTGACAACATTTGAGTTTTTGCCATCCAACGGCTATTGTTCACCTTTTATCCGTGATAGGTATTTTCAAGTTAAATGGATAAGGATTAAAGCAGCTAAACTTGTTAAAAACGTATATGATTATTTAAAGCTAAAGAAGTATCATTTGTCAAAAAACGACAAGAATGCAATAATAATTCACTTCAACAGTGCTAACCAGAAATCTTACAGAGATTACTATGTATTATTCGCCAAATGAGGTATGCTATCCGCAGCGAGGAGTACTTCGTACATGCACTTATCTTTATAGGTTTGGTTGGATGGAGGAACGCAGGTATTTTTCTCATATGCCATTGCTGCAAATCAAATAATAACTCTGGGGAGTTACAACAAATTTACAAGCAACTTTTACAGGTATATCACATATATAATTAACACAGATATATTTATTCTACATTTCACTACCGTAAAGATTTCGTTCAAGTGAATTTGTTTTTGCGATGTAGAAAGTTTTGCCAATATTGGGTTTACTAAACCAGCTCGAATATAGCAGGCGTGAACATATTTACGCACTACAAAATTAGTATTTTCCAGTGACCGAATTTAACTCCTTATACACAAACCCTTGTAAATAGATAGTTTAGTAGGCCTGCCTACCTGTGATCTTGGAGTAATGTTTAAATACATAAAAAAAATAATGGGGCATTGGGCGGCAGCGTGACGGTAAATTTGACGGGCTTTGATTAAGTTTTTTGATAATCTTGAAAGCACATGTTCTACTGTCTATAAGATTTGCGATAGGCAATTTCCTGGTATCTTGGACCAACACAAAATGCCTATCCATTACTTCGATTTTGTCATAACTTATCCCAGAAGTGCAGAAATATATGTGGTATTGAGTGTGTAACTCTTAGATTTACACAAAGGTCTTCAAGAGTGAAAACGGTATTATGTATTCTGAATGCGATAAGCGTAATAATACTGTTAACTATCTATACATTTCTATACAACCTTTCATCAGTAAAATCACTAAATACAAGGAAGTTGTATTGAAAACTTCTAATTACTTGAACTATCTATGTGATGTTTTGACACCACGTGGACCAATTTAAAAACAAATGTGACCAAAATAAGTGTCTCCGATAGTTTAAATATATACTGATTCAGTGCTATGGTGTGAAAGATAGGTTAGTTCCGTTACTTTGCACTCTTTTCAAACACGGTTTTATACAATTCGTGAGGGAGGATGGAAAGATTCATAAGTATGGATAATAATAAGTTCAAACGTCAAAAACGTATTTTGTTACGGTATAATGTTTGTCCTATTAACTTTGTAAAACTTTAACAGCATGAGCTGTAGAGGATAACAAAAACTCAATGTTGTGCCGTGTAGAATAACACCATCCACTAACCCATCACCCCAATCCTCCAACAGAAAAAAACTCTCATAATAACAAAAAAAATAATTCGAAAACGAAGAAAGAGATCTGTTCATTTTCTAGTTGCCTTATATAATATTTACATTTCCACTGCACAGAGCATAGATGTTTCTACTGGGCCCAATGTATGTTATTTCCGTATAACATACATTGGGCTATTGTGACGTCGCTATGCTTATGACGTCATAACTGTAACGTTGGAGATAGCACTGCTCCACTGTCAACTGGTGGCTGTTCTCTGTATGGATTTACCTTGTGTTGAAATGTGTTCAGACTAATATTATGTCTTCATTTCTGCTTGAACTATAAGTTGATTAACATAAAATGTAAATATAAGTATTGGTTGTCATGTTTTTGACATTCATTGGTGTAGCGCGCACCATTCAATATCTAGGTAAGCCAATGTATGTTACACATCAGTGCATGTTAAAAATATGACAACCAATCCTTAAATGTCATCCTTTACAGAGACGGTATTATAATATCCTGTATAAACAGTGGAACCAGTCTGGTTGGGGGATTCGCCGTTTTCTCCGTACTGGGATTCATGGCCAAACAACATAACCTTCCAATAAAAGACGTTGCCAACGCCGGTAATGGTCTTATTTATTTATGATATTTTAATCAGTTAAATAACAGTTTGTGTAATTAATGTGAGGATAGTAAAGAGATAAATTTGTTGCCGAATTATCCGAATATTTAAGTGATTATTTTAACCATCTTTGTAGCAGTTGATAAGATAGATAAGATAATGCATAATATTTCATTATTGCCATTGTTCTATTCTATGATAAACAACTGAATAGTTCTTAAATACAACGTTCAGGTTTACAGTTTCAATACTTTATTTTAATTTTAAACTATTTCATAATGATCTAGGATTAGTTAACATAGCAGTACAGCTTTTCATATTATTTTAATGTGGTGTGATAATTTTCAGCACTATACAAACTCAAGTTTTCACGCCTCTTACCCGCTTTTAATATTATATTGTAGGTCCCGGATTGGCGTTTATTACATACCCTAACGCCGTCACGCAGATGCCAATTTCTCCGTTGTGGGCGGCACTTTTCTTTTTAATGATAGTTCTACTAGGACTTGACAGTCATGTAGGTCCATATATATATATATATTATATATTATCAGTTGCTAAAGGACAACAGTTCCCTAACATAACTGCGCGCAGTTTACATAAATTTACCGATCATATATATCCCCCGTACAGTTAACCCTAACCCCAGTTTTAAACCTAGAATTACCATGTACCATCTACTACAATTAAATTTATTTTCATTTACATTTGTAGCGTTGCACGTTACAACATTTAACTAAAATTGAAAACGTAACTTATTGTCAAAACACATGATCAAAATTCTTTACGGTGTTATCAAAATGCTGTATGAGGAATCAAACGTTTTACAATTTTTTCATAATGCTGGTGACCAGTTTCTGTATCATACAAGTGAAGATGTATTTCATTTTGACATGGTGGGATTGAACAGTAAGATTAGACGTATGTCATCTCCCCATCACAATTGTTTTTTATCTAAGTTTGTTGGAGTCGAAGCCGTCATTTCTTCGGTGATGGACGTGTTTCCAAGTGCGCTGCGAAGAAATAATCGTCGGATGTTGCTGGTGGCAGCCTATTGTTTCCTATCGTTCCTTATTGGCCTCTCCATGGTATCAAGGGTATGTTTGATTGCCAAAATAAAATGTAATTGTCAATAATACAGTAATAGTATGTTGATTAACCAAAGAATAAAATAATATACATTATTACCCATTAGTGTATATAAATTATAATTAGTCATTTTTGACTGTTTCTTGCCTTTTGTACAATTTCGGCTTTAGGGGTGAAACAGTCAAAACTGTTTTCCCGGTCAGAGCGAACTGTTACCCGGCGCGAATTAGATGCGTAGAAATCCCCCCTCGAGAGCCCCGTTCAAGCGTTTTATTGATCGTGACTCAGTGTTGAAACAATGGCATTACATGCATCATTGGTACTAATATTTATTTGGAAATAAAACATTTGTTTCAATGCCATTTGGGGAACAGTCAAATCAATCATACTTTTTGACTTTTCCCGAAATAGCCATGAAACAATTGTATAATAGATACAGTATGCAAAACAGGCGTTAACTGCATCGTACAACAGCTTCGATCTCCTATGACCTATCTGACTGTCAATAACATCAATAACAGGCTGCTTGGTTATTTTATACTTCCCGATGTTGAACTTGACCAAGTGAATAGCTTTGTATCAAACGCTCAAGTGATGACATGCTCTTTACTGACCCCACATTATATATAACATTGATATTATCATAAAACAAGTTATTCTGATAACTTATGGCTGGTGTTTTAATTAGTATGGTAGTCTGACTGTCACCATAACCAAAAAGCTTTAAGGCTAACTCTGACAAAGAATGCCGTCTGATTCCTTAACTACAATGTAACAAGAAAACTCGATGTTTTCCAGGGAGGGATGTACATCTTCCAGCTGTTTGACTACTACGCCGCCAGTGGAATGGTCCTGTTGTGGTCAGTGTTCTGGGAGGTGGTGGCCATCGCTTGGGTTTTCGGTAATTGTTATAGTCTAGTACTGTTTAACAAGAACTTTCGTTGGATTTATTTTTGACTTGTTCGCTGATACAATGCAACAACAAAGAATGGTCTGGGGTGGATGTTGCGGTATCTGTACTGTAGCATTCAATTGATGTGGCACTTTAAAAGATGCCGTTGGGAGCGCGGTTCCACTACAAACAGAACACAATACATATCCAGCACACACGCAGGCATACACACATAGGGATATATTAGCCAGGTGGCATAGGACTAGTAGTTAGCGCCTGATAAGGCAGCTCCTGCAAATTCCTCAAAAATTGAATTAATTAATGAATATGCTAATTGTATTAATTATGTACTGTAAAGCGCTTTAGAGTGGCTTATGTTAGCTAGATATGGCGCTATATCAAATGTTGTATGTTATTATTATTAATTGTATGGTGAATAAGACAGTAATTTGGCTGGTTCAAGTTTTGTAAGTACCATCCAACTGTGAATGATGATATTTAGCAAACATGATAACTTTAAATGTTTTATGTCGTCGATGGTACATAAACACAAGAATAATAAATAACAGTGAAATTGTGTGTACCACAAAAACATTCTTCAAGCACGAAGATCATTCTACAGTCAATAAATATTGTTATTGTTCTAAACTATACGTATACTAAAGACATAAAAAAAATATTTGCGTGTTTACACTTTTTTTACAGGTTTGGAACGCTCACACTGACGAAAACTGTTGACATTTTAAGTTTCAAATTTGTCTTGTTCAATGTATTGAATATTATCAAAAAAGTTTTTTTAATCTGACAAATTCACATTTCTTGTCTTGTTCTGAAGGTATCGATCGGTTCTATGACGCCATCGAGATGATGATAGGTACTCGGATCAACCCGTATCTACATTACTGCTGGAAGTACCTGACGCCTACATTATGCATGGTAATACAATGTTGTTGTTGATATTGTATGTGTAAACAAACAACGATTTCAAATCCTAGGCGTGTCAATAAGTTGACGTCATACTATCCTCAATTGGGATTATTGTGTTGTTTGAAAGTTTTGTACATCTAATACAGTTTTCAGTAGCGTGGTCTGCGAGAGATCAAATCTATCATTTTCTTTTTACCGTTTGAAAATGTAACGTCAACTGTTAGGTTATTATCTACGTATCGTATCAGGTGCTCTCAGATAGTTCTCATCCGGGTACCGCGGTTAACACATGGTTTTAAATCGTTTCTACATCTTGAATTAGGGAGGTGAATCTTCAGCACAATTGTAGTAACACTTAGTAACTATACAGAGCTCGCAATCACAAAAGTTTATAGATATTTTCTTAACATAAAGTGATAATATCACTGCTCTATGACATGGCTGGAGTTGACAAGAAGCCATTTGGTAAATGATCCTAGTTCTGTTCTATCAAACGTGGTTTGTGGTGCATTATCGAAAACAATGTTTCCTTCGTCCTTTTAAACACAATTGCATGGTTCGTTATTATTTGTCTGGCCCAAGAGATCAAAGAATTAACGCCAGTTGACATATTGGCTGGTGTATAATACACGTAATGATCCAAGTATTTCGTTTGATAAAGTGTTACAAAGTCATCTACTATGCACACGTCAGAGAGGTTGATATTAAGATGACTCAATTAACATTGTATTCAATGTGATTGTCCTTCCTGAGTCCCATCGATCAGATGACCAAAACGAGTTTAAGAAAAAGACAGTGACTTCCTTTTAAAATGTGAACAAGAATTTATCTTGAATGCATCATCCTTGCATTTAATGTACGAACAAACTCATAGTTTTGCATATAAATATCATCCCTTACAATGTCAGAATAGAAACAATTGACCTTACATCAAAAAAGCAATGTTGACGTATAAGAATTGGACAAGACAATAAGTTAGATTATCGATGTATAGACATCACTAGACCAATTTACTTTCTTGTCTAACCCTTAAAGATGTAATTAAGATCTTTTATTAGACAGGAAAACCTTTATTGCATCAGATATGTGTCATTTTAATCTGCAACAAAAGAGTACTTTTTGTGATAGACGCAATGATTTTTATGTTAATCAATAAAATGCCATATGTTGAAGCCCCAATCGCGCGTGTTATTACGTGCCAATCTAGTTAAACCGAAGCTATCAACAGCCTCATTTACATGCACTCTATCAAATTATTACGATTTTTCAAGTGTAACCGATCACAACTTAGGATTACAATGTATGCGTATGACGTTATCAAACAATGCTCTCATTACTTGGGTTTATCATTTGAAAGACTAAACATAAAACAATGAAAAAGCGTGTTAAAAACAAATATTAAGTTATATGACCACTTTTTGCAAATATTTGCTAGGAATCTAAGCACATCATTCAACTTGAATATGATTAATCTAAAGAGAACAATTCCTTAAACCAGGCCGGTCGTTTTATTTAGTTTAGCGGAAAATGAAACCCCCTCGTCTAGTTTCACAGATTTCTTTAAATTGAAAACGACCCAAGATGATATTTGTGTGTTGTTATAGGGTCTATTGTTGGCGAAGTTGATCATGTTCCGGCCACTCACGTACAATAATACATACGAGTACCCAGACTGGGCCCAGGGCTTCGGTATCATGTTGGCCGTGTCTTCAATGGTGTGCATTCCTGCCTATGGTATCTTCAAGATGGCCACCACGGATGGAGCACTGATGAAGGTAAAGTAGACAACATGCTACAGAGATACATGCAAAATCACGTTGCTGCATTCTTTTCTTTTCAAATGTATTATAGTTTCTTTATAAAAAAAAACAATTTTCTTTAAATCTAAACTTCATTTTTGGCGTTAGAAATGTTCCATACTGTGCGATTCCGATGTGTATTTAAATATTTAAAACATGTTGCTTTACTGGGTCTGGTTACGTAAATACAATAAACTAATTTCAAGGGTAGCATATTAAAAGAATCCAGTAGGAAATACTTACAGCTCGTATGATGAATGTTAAATAGGATAGAAACACATGTGTAATCATCTACTTTATCTTGCGTTGCTTTATTACATGCTTATAATAGTGTTGTGTGTTTAATGTTACTCGGTGTTTTAGTTGACTCGGCGTTTGGAGCAAAAATAATTTAATCTCATTAAGTACTATGCTATTCAGTAAATATACCCATGTTATATTTTGTTGCGTATCAACCAGTGCAATATGACATATCAGACCTGTGATTGGTTGTAAGTTTCAATTGTTTCAATTGTGACGTCAAGTCTAGGACAAGTACATGACGTCACATACTTACGCACTGGAGTCAAAATGGCGGTATTTTACATTTCAGGGTTGCATGCAAATTGTCGTTTAACACGAAGAATGCCACAAACCTTGATCATGTGATAAAAAGGATTTTGCACTCGTTTTCATTCCATATGAAAGTTATGAAACTCGTCACGAATTTTTCATTTTAGCTTGGCAAAGGCTCGCTTAATTGAAAAATTGTTAGACTTGTTTCATAAATCTCATATGAAATGAAAACTCATGTAAGACCCTATATATGTCATTCTGTTAGATTTAAAACAACTGCATGGGAGGTTCAAAAATTTGAGTTAGGAATTGGAAACTTCGTTTAGATAACTATTAGAAATACGAATTAAGTAAACGCCAATGAATACCATCAGTATGTAAAAAGCAAATGTTTACTGCCATGCCGTCCATTTAGCTCTTTTCAGTGCCACCTAAGAGCAAAAGACGAAAATCCATGTTTATACTGTTAAAAAAAGTTTATAGAAATAAAAAACCGTCTAAAAAATTATAAACATATAATAAATATTCACCAATGTGATAACATCAAGGTAAGGTTATGTATGTGTGTTTCAGCGATGGCGAAGAGTGACTACGCCGGTATTACGAAAGCATCAGATCCATCCTAGCTGGGGAGTTACCACCGCCAGGCATGATTGAAGGGAGAGCTAGGATTAGGAGGACTGTTTACCCCCATCCTAGTGCCATATGAGGATTTGTCTGCTCGAAAAGAATAAACACTTACTTCAGAGGTTCTATTTATTCACATCAATCAAAACAATTGTCATTATTATTTTATAAACAAATTTATTAAACAATAGTCATAGTTTTATCTGGTCCTTTTCATCAATGTTAAGCATATTATAGCTGTCGCTTATCAAACATAAAACAGGGATACACGCACCTATGGAGGTAAGAATAGTCCAACTCTCCCACGATGTGCCTGGAAATATAAGTACATAATAACAGTAAAATTGATTAAGGCGGAGTACAAGTGCTAAACTGAATACGAAGAAATCATTGAAATCTAAAAAAACTGCAGGAACTCAAAAGCTAAATTCACTAGCATTACAAATTCCGATTAAAATTTCGTACATTTAAAGCAGCTGAGGAATAAAACTTGTGTGCTGCTATAAATTAGATACTTTTACGCAGTCAACCTTTTTAACTCACAAAAATCAAAATTTCGCATTTTATAAGTTTGTACGGAGCCCGTTAACTGACATGCTACACACTTATTTTATTTCGTTTTATCGAATTGTTATTTCGTTTTTTCGAATTATTATTTCGTTAAAACGAATTATTATTTCGTTTTATCGAATTATTATTTCGTTAAAACGAATTATTATTTCGTTTTTTCGAAATATTATTTCGTTTTAACGAATTATTATTTCGTTTTTTCGAAATACTATTTCGTTTTTTCGAAATACTATTTCGTTTTTTCGAAATGTTATTTCGGTATAACGAATTTTTATTTCGTTTTTACGAAATATTATTTCATTATAACGAAATACTATTTCGTTTTTTCGAAATATCATTTCGTTTTATCGAAATATTAT